>NC_050579.1:7194032-7269641 GCF_011100635.1 Trichosurus vulpecula
GCACTTCACAATTGTCAACTTGTTTTGTCCTCACAACAGTCCTGTGAGGCAGATACCATTATTATTCCATTTTAAAGATGAGAAAACTAAGTCAGAGGTTAAGTGACTGGCCCAGGGTCACATAGCTAGTAAATGTCTGAGGTCACATTTGAATTTGGGTCTTCCTGACTCCAGGTCCAAGACTTTATCCCCTGAGCTGCCCACTGACCACCTGAATAAGATCTCCTATTGAAATCGAGGGGAAGAAGGAGTGCATTCCAGGCACAAGGGACAGGCTGTACCAAGGTCCAGGTGCAGGGGCTGGATTGTTTAGTCCAAAGACTACTGGTGAGCCAGTCTGGCTGGCACCTACAGTACACGAATTCAATTCAATCCAATATGCATTGAGTGCCAGGGATATGAATAAGACAAATAAATAGTCCCTTCTCTCAAGGAACTTACACTCAAAGAAGGGAAGACAAGCCAAAAGAAATCTGGAAAGGAAAGGAGGGGCCACTAAGACCGCAAACAAATCCCTCTTTCTGCTGTCAAGGAAAGGAAATGCAGAGAGACTGATCCACACACCCAGGGACACTCACAGTCAGAGCAATGGAGAATCATGGGTTTAAAACTGGTTCTTAGACATCGACTCGGTCAACCTCCTGCTTTTTCAAAATGATGAAACTGAGGCCTAGAGAGATGAAGGTGGGTAGGTTACCAGTGGTTAGGACTTCAAATCTTGCCTCAGACAATTCCTTGATGTGTGACTCTGGAAAGTCACCTGAACCCTGTTTGCCTCAGTTTCCTCAAATGTAAAACGGAGATTAGCACGAACCACCCAGGATTGTTGTAAGGTCCCATGAGATCACATTTGTAAAAGCACTTAGCCAGCACCTGGAGCTTAATGGGTGCTTAATAATTTATTATTATTATTACGAGGATGATGATGATTCAACCAAGGTTACCCAGCTAGGAAGTAGCAGAATGGGGGTTGGGATCAAGATATTTTGCCTCCACATTGGATCCTCATCTCATACCAGACTACATTTCCAGTCTCGGAGCTGCATATTAATGAAAGCAGGACCCCCCCAAACAGAAGGCAGAACATGCTAGGAGTGAGAATGAAGCTGGGAATCAATGGAGGTAAGAGACAGAAAGCACAGACGTTCAGCTCGGCATCTCCGGCAGGCCTCAGTGCTTCTCTCTTCCCAGAATGATCTTCTTCTCCTTCCAGTTCATATGTCACTTGCTTGGAGGCAGTATAGTAAAATGGGATGACAGGGACTCTGGGTTCAAATCCTGTCTACGACCCTGATCTCACGTCCATGATGCTGAGCCATTCACTGAACCTCTCTGGCCTCAGATGCTGCCTCTGTAAAACCATAGGATTGAACCAGAGGGCTCCGCTATCTTTAGCAGTGCTAGACCTGGGGCGCTGACTCGGAAAGTTCAGGTGGACAAAGAGAGTATGTGGCCAATAAGCATGAATGGCATTAACCGTTGTTATATTTCTAGTAGTATTAATGCAGCATTGATTACGTAAATTTATGTTACCATATTGATCTTAATTACACACTATTAGCTATATATCAATTATACCAATATTATACTAATGTGATTCATTGCGTGTATATCTGTGTGTATATACCATATATGTATATATACATATACATGTGTATGTATATATATATCCAGACCTTTACTTGCTTGCCATTTGTTTGACTTTTTCTAGATAATATAAAGGGCTATAAGAGACTTCTGGGTAAGATGGCAATGTGAGACATCATGATGGGGGATTCCTGCTCTGCCACATGTCTCCAGTAAAGACCTAAAGAGGCATGAGGTTGACCAAGAAAATAGAGCACTAAGGTTGTCACCCAGCCCAGGACTACCTAAGGAATGGGCAGAAGCCAACAGGAGCTCAGAGATGAGTCACCAAACCACTTTCACAGCCACGTGGAAGATGGAGCAGAACAGATTCAGACTTTGTGCAAGGAGAACAATTAGGCTACTGTAATCATCCTTGGGCCAGGTGCTGAGGGCCTACCCTAAGGTAGTGTTTGGGTGAGTGGAGAGCAGGAAATGTCTATGAGATGTTTTAATAGTAGCAATAACAAAATTTGTCAACTGGTTAGATATGGGGAATGAGTGAGAATGAGGAGTTAAGAACGATCCTGAATTCTTGAATTTGTAGGAAGATGCCAATGCACTTGGTGGTAATAGGGACATTATTAAGAGGGGAGGTTTAGGGGAAAGGTTTGGTTAGGTTTAAAGAAAAGTGGTAGGCTTAAGAAATCTATTTGACATCCAGTTGGAAATGTCTAATAGTGTGAAAAAGTAGAACTCAGGAGAAAGATTAAACCTGGTTATATAGACTGGAGAATCAGAAACTTACAAATAATTGAACCATGGGAGCTGATAAGATCACCATTTGAAACTGTATACAAGGAAAATAGGAGAGGGCCCAGGACCAATCCTTCAAAGGCTGCAGAGCGGCCAAGAATGATGAGGATTGAGCAAAGGCCATTACATTTGGCAGTTAATTGATCACGACTAACATTAGCGAGAATGATTTCAGTTGAGTGATGAGGTTAGAAACTGATAACAAAGGCCTTAAAAAACATTCCAAAAGGCAAAAGATAATGACTCACAAAGAAGAATCACTTATCCTTCAAAGCCGATTATCAGCTTTGAACCATTTAAAATAAAATAAAGGATTTGAAAACATTCCTGATGAAAAGACCTGAGGTTGGCAACATCTTTGGCATACTAGTACAGGGGACAAGAGAAAGCTCGAAAAGGAAATCTATGTGAGGGATTGGGAGGACCTCAATGATGATGAAGTGTTTGCATTTTATTAAAAGAAGTGACAAGTGTCCCTTCGGAATCCCACTGTCTTCAAGAGTCTTGGAGAGATTTAAAGAAGACAAGCACAAGGCCAGAGATTGTGTTGTTGTTTGTTGTTGTTACTGTTTTCTGCTCTATTGATTTAAAAAGAGCAAAGAAAATGGAGAGTGGAATGAATACATTGGGGAGGAAATGAAGAAGGCAATCTGAACCATGATTTTCTTTCATGATTGGGATATGTGAGAAGAAAGAGCAAGGAGTGATGGGGAAGTGAGCATCTCATGAACCTCACTGTTTTCTGAACCACACCTTTTAGCACAGAAATACCATTAAATTCAATAAGGAAAGCGGGGTCAGGGAGAGGAGAGATGACAACGTAAGAGAGAGGGTAGAGTAAGAGGGAGAACAGTCATGAGCAACATAAGCCACAAATTTGGGTGGTAGATAATAAAGGGGAATTTAAAGGAAAGAAATGAAATGTAAAAACCAGTGATAAGGACCTGGGCTAGTTGAAGAGGCCACTGCAATTATCAGTATTAATAACATTCTTTCATCCTTACCCTTTCTATTTCTTCATAAAGAAGGGGCAGGAGAAGAAAAGAGAATAAAAAAATAAAAACAGGACAGAAGGAAATACACAATTAACAAGATAATAATGAATGTGAATGTGATGAACTCACCTCTAAAAGAGAGGAGGGTAGCAGAATGAATCAGGGAGCAGAATCCAATACTATGTAAGAGAAACACACTTGAAAATAGATTCACACAGAGTTCAAACGAACTTTTTTGGGTGAAAAAAATAAAACAGGGGCAGCAATTATAATCTCAGACAGAGACACAGTAAAAATAGACATAGTTAAGAGAAATAAGCAGGAAGCTACATTAGGCTAAAAGATACCATAAAAAAAGATATAATATCTATACTTAATATATATTCACTAGATAACAAAGCAGATTAATCCTTAAGGGAAGAAAAAGCTCATTTAGTAACAGGGAAAAATAAATAATAAAACTACATTAGTTGGGAACGTCAATGTGTCCCTTCCGAAACTGGACAAATACTTTTTAAAAGATAAAAAGGAAACATTTCATAATTTTAGAAAATTTATCTATAATAGATCTCTAGTGATTGCTGAATGGGAACCAAATGGAGTTTAAATATTTCTCCACTGTATGTGGTACCTTTCAAAGAATAGACAAAGTATAAGTCATAAAAACCTCATAAACAAATGCAAAAACCCAAAAATAATTACAAATATTTTATCACACTGAAATGAATATTACAACCAATAAAGGCATTTTAATAAAGGGCTCAAACTAAAATGGAGAGTAAATGATTTCATCATAAAGGATATCTGTATGAAAGAACAAATCATGGAAACAAATAATTTAATCAAACGATAATAAAAAGCAACATCCAAAACCTTTTGGGATTCAAGCAGACCAGACCCTAGGGGAAATTTTATACCTCTAAGTGCTTTCATCAAAAAGAAGAAAGAAAAGAAAGAGCTGATCAAAGAACAGGACATACCTAAAAAAAATTTTTAAGCAACAAATAAAAAAACCCAACTGAAAACCAAAATAGAAAGGCAGAAAATCAAAGAGACAAAATTGAAAATAAACCAAAAATATTAAATTGATAAATAAAATAAGACACTGCTTGGGGAGGGGGAGAAATTAATAAAAAGGCAAAAAAACTAGCTGATTTTATCCCCTCTTCCCCCAAAGAAAGAAAAACTCAAATTGCTGAAATTAAACTTGAAAAAGTAGAATTCACAACAAATTAAAGACATAAAAGAAAGTGGTAGAAATAAATTTGCCTAATTAGATGACTATGAAGCTGATAACTGATTGAAATGGGTTAATATTTACAAGAATATAAATTATCCATGTTACAAGCACAAAAAACATAATTTAAATGATCTAAGCTAGGTGGTACAGTGGCATAGAGCACTGGCCCTGCAGTCAAGAAGGCCTGAGGTCAGATTTAATTTTATTAGCTGTGTGACCCTGGGCAAGTCACTTAAATCTGTTTGCCTCAGTTCTCTCATCTGTCAAATGAGCTGGAGAAGTAAATGGCAAACTCCAGTATCTTTGTCAAGAAAATGGGTTCACAAAGAATTAGTCATGACTGATAAGCCTGAACAACAACAAGCTCAGGAAAAGAAATTGAACAAAAATCCAAGGTCAGATTGATTCACAGGTGAATTCTATCAAATATTAAAAGACCAATATTACATCAATTTACTGCAAAAAAAAAATAATTAGGTAGGGAAGACATCTTTTCAAACTCCTGTGAAGATAAAGCAGAGGGGAGGAAACTAATATCTCTATTGAATATCTATGTAAAACTATTGAATAAGATGTTAACAAAGAGACTATAGTAACATGCTAACAAGGTTATGTTCTACAAGTAGATGATCTGCATAAAGGATTCAGAGTTCCTTCAACATTGGGAAAACTCTAAACATACTGTACATATTAATAAAAATCAAAATTGCAAGAGCTTCAATAGATGCCAAAAAATTAACAAAGTACAATATAATATGTCAAAACTCTAAAAAGCAGAGGAGTAAGTAGACTTTCATTAAGATAGTAAATATTATTTATCTAAAATCATGAGCTAGCATCGTCTATGATGAAAAATGCTAGAGCCCTTTCTAATAAGCCAGCTATAATTCAAAAATGGCCATCATCACTTCTATTATTTGACATAATCCTTTTTTAAAAGCTGGCTAAAATAAGAAAAGAAAGAGATTGAGGGAATAAGTTTAGGCAAAGAGGAGACAAGCTTCTCACTTTTGCCTATGATATGATGATTTCAATAGAGAATCCTAGGTATTAAACTAAAATTAATTGAAATAATAACTTTAGCAAAGTAAAATATAAATAAATCCATGAAAATCATCACCCCTTCTTTATGTTATCAAGAAAATCCAACATTATGGATATGAATATGAGGGAAAAGAAATTACATTCAAAATAACTACAGAATGGATAAAATGCTTGAAAGTCCACTTAACAAGACACAGTTAGAAATTAATAGACTTAAGGAGTTGGAATAATTAATTGACTATGATTGGCTATGCCAATGCAATAAAAATGTCAATACTACCAAAATTAATTTAAACTTGTAGTATAGTACCAACCAACCAGAAAAAATGACAACAAAATTTATGTGAACAATCAAAAAGCCAAAAATCTCAAGAAAAATAATGGAGGGAAAAGAGAAAGAAAGAGGCTGAGATCTCCAACCAGACTATGAAGATGTCATCACGAAAATGATCTGTTAATGGTTAAAACAAATTAAAATTGATCAATGGGACCAGTACAAGGATCCATGACAATTCCAAGGACTCATGAATGAAAAATGCTATCCATCTCCAGAGAGAATATTCATGGACTCTGAGTACAGATTGAAGCATATTTTATTCCACATTCTTTATTTTATTTTTTCTTTAGTGACATGGCTAATGTGGAAATATGCTTTCTATGACTTCATATGTATAATTGGCATCACATTTCTTGCTTACTCAGTGGGTGGGAAAAAGATGAGAAGGAAGGAGATAATTCAGAATTGGAAACACTTTTAAAAAAATAAAAGAAAATTTAAGAAAAGAAAAGACTAGGCACACAAAAGAATAGAAAAATATTCTATGAACCCAAAGACACAAAATACTTGTATAAGAACTTGCTTTATACAAAAACTTCTGGAATGATTGGAAAATAGTCTGGCAGAAATTAGGTTTAGACTTCCATCTTACATCATATACCACAAAAAAGCTCCAAATGGATATATGACCTTGATGAAATACCAAAAATAAAAGAGGATGAGGGAAAGAGATACCTTTCACAACTAAGAATTGGGAAAGACTTCTTGACAAAATAAGGAAGAAGAGATTGAGAAAGATACAATCAGCAAAATTCATCACCTAGAATTGAAATGTCTTCGCACAAACAAAAATCAGGGTAGTTAGAATTAAAAGAGTAACAGTGAAATAGGAGAAACATATTAACAGTAAATCTCTTGGATAAAAGATTTAGATCCAAGATATACAGGGAATAGATACAAATACATAAGAATTAGGGTCATGCTCACAAAGACTGGACCAAAAATACAAACTTGCAGTTAGTTCTCCGAGGAAGAAAGGAAAGTTATCAACAACCGTATTTAAAAATGTTCCAAATCACCAATAATATGAAAAATCCAAATTAAAACAATTCTGAGGTTCCATCTTATACCCATCAGATTGGCAAGGATAACTAAAAAGACAGAGAGAGAGAGAGAGAGAGAGAGAGAGAGAGAGAGAGAGAGAGAGAGACAGAAAGAGAGAGAAAGAAAGAGAGAAAGAAAGAAAGAAAGAAAGAAAGAAGAAAGAAAGAAAGAAAGAAGAAAGAAAGAAAGAAAGAAAGAAAGAAAGAAAGGAAGGAAGGAAGGAAGGAAGGAAGAAAGGAAGGAAGGAAGAAAAAGAAAGGAAGGAAGGAAGAAAGAAAGGAAGGAAGAAAGAAAGGAAGGAAGAAAGAAAGAAAAAGAAAAAGAAAAAAGTGGCAGTTACTAGACAGACTGTAGGACTGGAGAAACCAAAATGTTGTTGGTGGAACTGTGTGTTGTTACAGCCATTCTGTATTTTTTCAGACATGACAAATGGGTGGATTTGTTTTGTTTGGAATTCTATATAAAAAGTCACTAAATTGTGTATACCCTTTGATACAGCAATACTGCTGTTAGATATATGCTCCAGAGAAGTCTCAATCTAGAAGGAAGGTGTACACAAATATTCACCAAATATTTGTTTTTGTTGTAGCAAAAAAAAAAAAAAAAAAAGAAAAGAAAAGAAAAGAAAAGAAACTGGAAAGAAATTGGATGCCTGCCTATTAGGAAATGACTGAATAAAGTGTGTTACACGAAGGAAATAGAAGCTATTTGAAATAATGAAAGGGATGGATTCAGAGAAACTTGGGGGAGAATTTTCTGAAGTCAGGAAGAGTGTAGTGGACCATTTTTACAATGATTAAACCATTGTAAAGCAAAACCTTTTTCAAAGATGTTAAGAACTGTGATCAAGTCAATGAATAATCATTATTCCAGAAGACTCCTAATGAAGCATGTTTCCCTCCTCCTCGCAGGGGTGTGATGAACCAGGGCTGCAAAGTGAGATGTATTTTTTCAGATAGGACAAATGATGAATTTGTTTTGCTTGACTATATGTATTTATTGAGTATATGTAGTTTACAAAGGAAGACTTTTCTTCGGATCAGGGTGGTGGCAAGAGAAATAATAAAGATACCAAAAGAAAAAAAAAAAAGAATCTCAGTGAAATGCCTAAAAATGCAGAGGTCAGAGCAGAGGGGAATATGGACACATTGGGCAATGTGTCATCATATTAAATTTAACGTATAATTTAAAATTATTTTTAATACGCTGCATGGCATGTTCTTGGTTTCGTATATGCTCCTTTCTCTGATATTTGTATATGACAATGTTCATGTTCACTAAGTTCATAATTTTTAAAAACTAAAGCTTATGGAAAAAAAAAAGAGAATTTCCAGGAGAAATTATTTTTTTAGCAGAGGACAGAAAAGCAGAGGATAGGACTTTTTCCTGAAATAAGCTGCATGTATTGCCCTCTTGTGGTCACAGATGAAAGTCCCCAATCAGAAGGAGGACCAAGCCCTCCTCAGACTCCTATTTCTCCTGGCTCAGTTAGATGCGGCTGTAGGTCTCCTGAGTCTGAATTAAACAACCTCAGTCTCCCTGTGGACTAAAGGTGCTGCTTTGTCAGACCCTTAAAAATGGAAAAGATGTCCTTAGCTAGGAAAAATGAGGACTATTTAGAAGCCTTTCTCAGCACATGGACGGAAGCAGTCACCTCATATGACAAGGGCTTCCTCACCTTGAATCCCTAGAATAAATAAGGACAGGAGTTCTGCGAATTGTACATAAGAGCCTCTCACTCACTTTGGATCCCTGGCTTCCTTCAAAGCACAGCATCTCCTCCTACAGGAGATGCTCCTGGATCCCACCAGATGTTGGGGCTTTCACCCTGTTGGAATGTTCTTCATTACTTTGTATATTGTTTGAATTTATACATTTATTTATATAGAAATGTGGCAATCTATATTAATAATATGTGGTAGAGGGGGTAGAGTACCAGACCTGAGTTCAAATCTAGCCTCAGACGCTTACCATCTGGTTCACTCTGAGCAAGTCACTTAACTTCTGACAGCCTCAGTTTCCCCTACAGAATGGGGATAAGAATAGCACCTACCTTGTAAGGTTTTTGTGAGGATCAAATGAAATAATATTTGTAAATCACTTTGAAGACCTTAAAGCGCTATATAAATACTAGCTCCAGTTATTACATAGTTGGTTGGTTGGTGGTTGTCCTTCATTCTCAAAAAGGACCAAAATGCCATCACTATGTTGGTGTCAAACTACTGCATGTCTGACTGGCTGACCAGACCAATATGAGCTCAGAAAACTGTATTACAGGTCAGGCACAAAGACTCCATATGAACATTTGGGGTAGCTTCTCTAAATTTGGGCATCTCACATTTCTTTTGAGCTATTTCAATTCTGCTTTGCTCATAGAGCACAGCACCTTCTTTGATGCTTTGATGCTGCCCATGCTGGGCATTCCAGTGTCTCCCATATCACACAATCAATTCTAAAGTTCTTGAGAGAGACCTTAAGAGTGTCCTTGTATGGCTTCTTCTGACCACCATGTGAGTGGTTGCCTTGTGTGAATTTCTCCATAAAAATAGTCTTATAGGCAAGCTCATGTTTGACGTTCGAACAACAAGGCCAGCCCATTGGAGTTGAGCTCTCTGCAGTAGAGTCTGAATGCTTGGCAGTTTATTTTGAGAAAGAACCTCAATGTCTGGTACTTATCCTGCCAGGGGATCTTCAGAATCTTCCTAAGACAATTCAAATGGAAGTGATTCAGTTTCCTGGCATGGCTCTGGTAGACTGTTCAGGTTTCATAGGCATACAACCATGAGGTCATTACAAGGGCTCTGTAGACCTTCGGTTTGGTAGTCAGTCTAATACCTCTTCTCTCCCATACTTTCCTTCAGAGCCTCCCAAACACTAGGCTAGCTCTGGCAATGCCTGCATCAACCTCATTATCGATGTGTCCATCCCTGGAAGGTACACTGCCAAGGTTATCTACAGCATTCAAAACTACTCCATGTGCTGTAACTGATGGTTCCACATATGGAATGGTGTGGTGCAGGCTGATGGAGCACCTGTGTTTTCTTGTTAGGCCAAAATTAGCACAAGCATTAGAGAACCGATCCGTACTTTGCTGCACTGAGTGCACAATCATCTGCAAACAGAAGATCGTGCACCAACACTCCCTCTGCTTTGGTCTTGATTATTACATATCATATAATATTAGATGTTATTATATAATGTTATATTAACATACTACATATGATGTCATACATAATAAACAACATAATATGTTAATACATCATGGCATCATGAATTAAGAGGTAAAGGGGACCTTTCAGATTATCCATTCCAGCCCTCCCCACTCACACACACATTTTAAAGATGAAGAAACTGAGACCTAGGAGGGAGAAGGTTGCCCAGGGCCAGGGTGTTTTATGCCCCAGTATGATGCAGACACCACTTCCCGTGTGGCTTCCTATCATCCTCAGTGCCAGTGACAATGCCTGACCTGGAGAAAGTGTTTGACCAGCGTTTATTGTGTTGTATTTAATTTATTGAATTTACTTCATTTGAAAGATGAAGCGACTTGCCTAACATCCGAGAGAATGTATTGTTTGTATCCCTCCCCTCCATCTAAGGTGTTTGCAATTTTAGAAACAAGTGACAATGAGGTGGGGTTTGGACTAGCTGGATACTGAGGTCCTTTCCAACTTTAAAGATTCTATGATTCTGCAGATGGATTTAAATAAAAATACAAGAAGTGGCCACTCATACAATCTCTATCTCTCTGTCTCTCTCTGCCTCTCTTTCTCTCTCTGTCTCCATCTATCTCTGTCTCTCTATCTCTGTCTCTTTGTCTCTGTCCCTGTCTCTCTCTCTCTCTGTATGTTTTTTCTTGTGACAAAAAGCAGTGTCCCCTTAATTTAGCTAATATTCAGAAGGCTAAGAGGCAAATAATTTGTTAACTGGGTCCTAGGAATTCCTGTGCAGGCATTACACCCACTGGGTCCTTCCCTGTGCCCTGCTGAGGATTTGGGTATCTATATATTTCCTGCTGAACCTAGTCATTTAACTATCCAATAGTCCAAGGCATTACAAATTGGGGCAATGGTGGCTGATTCCTAAAGACTCAAAAGCAGACATGTTCCTATCATTAAGCTTTCTTTCAGAGGTCATTCCCACATAAGTTTTTGCCAAAATCCCCAAAGGAAAATCAAACTCTATGAAGTGTAGCTGCCATTACTTGGTTACAGGAAAATGCCTTCAGTGGTATAGTAGACCCAGAGTCGATACTAAGTCTGTCCTTCATCACGGTTTTGGCCGGGCTGCCTGGCTTTTTATTTTTTTAACAAAATTTTCTTCATGTGTTCCTGATCTCTTCCCTCAGCGTATGGTTCCTAATCTGCGCCTTCATTCTTATCCTGTGCATTACTGTAGCAAAAAAAATTTGTTTGTTTCTTTCTCATATTCCTCTCTTTGCTTCACTTTGAGTGCCCCGTGGACCTTGGGTCAGCATCCCAAATGGATTTGACATACATATGCATGCAACCCCACCCTTAGAATGCCTCCTCAACTCTAATTTGGGGGAACTGAATTTAACTTCCCAATACCCCAGCAATCCATCCTTGCTACCTTGCTCCAAGTGAGCTGCTCTCTTCAAACAATTCTGCAAGGACAAAACGTCTCGGAAATAGAATTCTCTTTCTATTCCATCGACTTTCTCATTTTTTCCCCACCATTACATCCCAGATAACACCTGATTTGCTTCTCCTCCTCTAGAATGGGTGGCCACCCATTGGACAAAAACAAGTAAGGGAAAAATAAAATTTAAGCCCTTTTCAGTACTTACTTAACAAAAGTTGAGCTACGTAGCTTCAGGAAACCAGAGGAATGCAAGAAATCCGTCTTTTCTTTGTAAGCGATGTTAGTCCTTGGATTCTTCGGTCTCGTGTACTGGAAGGGTTTCAGATCCTTCTCTCCACCAGGCAAGATGTGAATAGGTTAAGAAAAGTTCAGGAAAACTCTTTGCCCAGCAAGGAAATCTGTTGGAGGCCAAATCAATTTCAGAAAGACACCCCAAGTATGAAATCTGACTCTGTCTCCAATCCCATTTGTATCAATCCCATTGAGTTGTTCCACAAAAATGAAAGCATAGGGAAATAAACATTTCTGTAGTGAGTTGATGGCAATATGAAGGAAAGAAATAGGGGTAGACCTTAGACAAGTTAGAGATGCCTAAGTCTACTGAGCTGGATAATTGTACCTATGTCTCCAAAGAGGGTTGAGTGAGCCAAATGAGAAGTCTCTCTTTTGGGAAGTGGAATGAAAGATTCATTTCCCAAACTTTCAAATGATCTGCCTGAAGAAAATCTACCACTGCATTTAGACGTCTGAAAATTCACTGTTTGTTTTTTAAATTGAGATATATGTTCCAGCCAGCAACAGCCTATTTCCTGATCATCTGAATATAGGTCTTTTTGTAGTTAACAGAATTAGGTCTAATTACCTTTAGATTTTTGTTCATTTGGTCGCTCAGAAAACGGAAGGGTTGCCAGACTTTGGCTCTAATGTTGTTCTTTCGAGCACTTCACAGGCAACTAAAAATATTAAGGTGAACAGGAGGCAGAGGGGACTGCCGACAAATTTAAAAATGAAGTGGAATGAAAAAGAAAAAAATCCGTTCTAAAACTTCTGTGAAAGAAGCCTCAAGGACATCTCAATTAAATGACTTTCTTTCCTGCTTTTGTGAGGGGAGATTTGAATAACTAGCAGCCATGTCTCTTGGTCTTTTACCGTACTAAATAAGACGTCTGATTCCAAGCTTGGCGAGCGGGATTTAACATTTAGCATACTGTGACTGGAGGACCTTGCCTCGGATTTCTAGCCTTCTCCCTGAAGGGCAGTCTCAATGTACATATTTCCCCAGGAAGGAATCCCATCTTTCTGATTCCCTCCCAGGACAAAGCATAAAGCGAATGAGCAATTTGCCTTCCCTATTTTCTAAATAACATTTTCCAGTCGATGCAGTAAGGTTTCTGGTGAGGAGCCCTCCCCCAGCTTTCTGGGATTTGCCTAGACTTACTGGAGAACAAATTTTTACTCCTCCTTAATCCTTTTTTCTTTAAGTCAAGAAAAATAAAAACCTGCCTCAAATTAGCATCAATAATAACAAGAAAATGTATTTTATCTTTCCAAACGTTTCTAGAGACAAGAAATCTTCTTTGTCCTATTTTCTAGTATACATCTTTCTGTAAAACAGTCAGTTACTTATACACAGTAAGTGCTTTTAATAGTTCATTCAAATGTTTGCCTGATGTCTGGGGCTCAGATGGTTCCTGTACTTGGGAGGGCAAATGGTTCTTGAAAGAAAGTTTGTATTTTTGTTTTGTTTTTTGTCTTCCCCCTGAGATAGGCTGGCAAGGTGGACAGAAAGCTGGGATTGGAGTCAGAGGGCATGGATTCAGAAGCTGCACCTTCCACTTGCCTCCTGTGTGACCCTGAGCAAGGGATTTAATCTCTCTGGGCTTTAGTTACTTCATCTATCAAATGAGGGGGCTGGACTGGACTGTGTCTGAGGTCCCTTCAAACTCTGATTAGATGGATCTATGATAAATCAAGTCGAGAATCCTGGCTCATCTCTGAGCAGGAATATTTGTGATTTTTCTTAGTTTATGAACAAAAGGTCAATATCATCTGAGCAGAGACTTTTCTCAGTGAAGTCACTTTGTACTGGAATAATAATCCCCCTCCCTTGAGTTTTCCCTGCTAGGGAATGTGTTATTCCGATTTGAATGTGTTGGACGGACTAGGAATTCTGATGCACCCAAATAAAGGATTTTTTGAGTTAGGAAAAGGCCTTAGAGGTGACCTTGTTCCACTTTGACCCAACCCAGGAGCAAACCCCATCCCCATCCCGCCCGAGCACAGCACTTGGGCCCTTATTTCTGATACTTTCATTTTCCTTATAGGGCCCAGTTTCCCAGGACTATCATATTTGCACAACTAAGAATTCTTTTCTGATGGGCAGTTTGTTGTTAATCTTTTTTTGTATGAGTTTTTTTTTAATCAGTTCATCATTTCAGATAGATGGACAGGGAGACCCACTTTTCATTCCTCTTGGTATTTTGGCAGCAACTGGTGACTTCTGTGTATCCGAGCAGCATCTCCCTGAAGACTGAGGCTCCTTTCCTCCAGAGCAGTCAAGATCTGCTGCCTCTCATCCAAACCATCCCCCTCCCAGGATATCTGAAAGGCCTGCTAAGCACCCATCAGAGAGCAAGAGAAAAAGTGCAAGCCGTTGTCTGGTTTTACAGTGGGGTTCAACCTCTGGGCTGGTGTCCAAGGGTACGGCCTCCTCGTCCTGGGCTGTTCCTGCTTGTAAAACTGTGCAGGTGTGGCTTTGGTCATCAGGCCCAGCTAAGAACTGGGGAAGCCGCTTAAATATAATTAGCCGGGTTTCCACTTGTTTCTTTAATCATCCCCTTCCCCTTCACTGCTTAATGTGGTGTGAAAGCACTGAGAAAACAATAAAGGGCCTCCCCTTAAAATTAGGCTCTGCACTCCCCCCCCCCCAAAAAAAGAAAATCCACGTGGGAGGAAAAACAACATGAAAACTCATCTCTGTTCGTTCTGAGGAGTTTTACCCAGACAAGACCCGGATCCTGGAGCATCAGTTTGAAGTTTAAAACTAAGAAGAGGTCAAATGATCTGTCTAAGAAAAAACACGTCAAAGTAACAGAATCTCACATGCCCGGAAACACTAGGAAAGGACCTCAAACTCCAGCCCTGGCACTTTACAAGTGAAAACCTGAGAGCCAGAGTGAGGAAGGGACTGCCCACACGGTGAGTGGCCAAGGAAGGATTTGAATGTAGGTGCACCCAAGCCATGCCCAGAGCAGTGACTACCAGGCCACCCGGCCTTCATCTGACATCTGAGAAAACAGAGGCCCAGGCTCTGGGTGGACTTGACAAAGGTCACACAGCGAATAAGCAGAGACAGCATTTGCTTCCAAAGCCAAGCCCTGTATCTTCCAGTTTCATCCTGATCTGACACAACTCTTGACTCAATCCTACTCATATTTACTGCAACTTTTAAAACAAATCAATCAATAAGCATTTATTAAGCACCTACTATATGCCAGGCATGATGCCAGGCCCTGAGATAAAAAGACCAGCCGCAAGGAACATATTTTATCAGTAACATGTAGGCACAAATGTTTGTTTACAATAAATATATATGTGTGTTTGTATGTATATGTATATACATGTGTATGTGCATATATGTATATATGTGTATGTATATAAATATGTGGGTACATATATAATATGGTACATATTTAGGGAGGAGGGATTAGTAACTGGGTAGATCAGAAAAGACCAAATGAAAGGGTGAAGGTGGGGTGCAGGATGAGGGAAATGAGGTTCACACAAAGATCAATAGTCTATTTGGTCACAGAAAGGCTCAGCTCATATGCCACCTCCTACAGGAAGCCTCCCTGATTTCCCCGCATATCAGCATTTCCCTTGGAAAATGCTTTCGGATTTATTGCATATATTGTTTGTCAATTACATCTACTTCTCTGTGGACACACTGTTTCCCTGTAGTGGAATGTAACCTTCTTGAGGGCAGCAGCTGTTTCTTCTATCCCCAGTACAACAAATCTTCACTGAATTGAATGAAGCTAAACTAAAGGTACTCACTGTCACTCCTTTCCAAATCTGGAGCTATTTCTCTGGGAACTATAGCTTCCTTCTAACTTTTTTTTCAAATAGCTTCTTTCAGGTTCTCGGCAGGGGCCACCATTCATTTACCAGCGATCTGAGTTTAGACAGAAATCCAGGTGAAATGTCACATCACATTGGGGTACCGACTTCTCCTTGATAACGACTGCCTGCCTCATTTGGAAGTCCAGTGGACAGGGCCGGGCCAAGATGGAAGGAGCTGTCACCAGAGCAAACCCTGCCTTCTCTTGTCTCTAGCACCTCAGGACCCTCTCATGCATATGCTAAAGCTCCCCTCCCCGCCCCCCAGCCCCTCTTGCAGCCTGTTTATTGATACAGAATGTGGAGGACATGACTGACAAGCCTTTGCTTATAATGCAGTCACTTTCTGTGCAAATTTGGAGGAATGTGGCGTGCCAGATTTTAAAGGCAAGAGGATGGTTGTCATGGCTACGGCACATGGGGTCTGGGGAGGGATGGGGGGATTCTCCTGGGACCTGGAAGGCCAGCAGAATGTTAAGCATCTGCAACTTGAGGGAAGCAAGAAAATTATTTTTAAAAGATAACCCCCAAACCCTGCCAAGTCTTGTCTCCAAGGTTGAAACACACTTAAGTGCTGGTCTATGGTTTGCCAATGAGCCCACAGAGCTGTACCAAATAGGAGAGGGCGAGAACAGGCACACATGCCAGCTGTCTCAGTGTTAGGGAGGCCACACAGAGTAATAATCATAGCAACAAGAGTAGGAATAGTGATTGGAATCCTAACAATAAGAATAAAACAGCACACACTTCAGAGCCAAGATGTTTTAGAGATGTGTCATGTGGACCTCTTAACAATCACGTAAGGTAAGTGCAGATAAGACCTCTGAGGCAAAGGTTAAGTGACTAGCGCAGGGTCATGCACCCAGTAAATGTTTGAAGCAAGATGCAAATTCAAGGCTGCTCCCTCCTCCCCTCGCCAGCTTCCTCCAAGGCTCAGCTGGAAGGGTGAGGGTGGGGGGCTCCGGAGACTCCCAGGTAGTATTGTACCCCTTCCCCAGAATACTGTCATTGACACCGTACATATCAGTGCACACATCCCTCCTGCCTTCCCCACCACAGATGTGAGTGCCTCCAGAGCAGGGACTGTTTTCAATTTTGGGCTTGTGTCCCCTGTGCCTAACACAGTGTTATAGTGCTAGTCACTGCACAGACATTTCATACAAGGTCCAAAACCAGAGTGGAAGCATAGCTTTTAGTAACAATATTGATAGGTGGAAGGCCTCTTGGAGAAGGGAGCCATGGCCCAGCGGCATGCCGGGCATGTGACTTGGAGCCAAACTGTCCATATCCTTGGTGCTTTTGTTTATCCCCAAGTAGAGAAGGAGGCACAGTCCCAGGGGAGTGGTCAACATTCTTGCTGTGTTTATGGGCACAAATCAACTTGACTGTTTCCCCCATTCAAATGAGCCCCCTTATGCAGTGAAGAGAGTTCAGGAAATTGGCCCAAGTCCCCCTGGACAGCCAAGCCAGTTTGGAAGGGCAGATACCACATAAATCATCCCAGAAGCTCAGACAGAAAGCAACAGATATGAAGGAGCCCCTAGCCACAGGGATTCTTTTGCAGAACAATGACTCACCCAGGAACTAAGACTCCAGATTTAACAGGAGAGTGAAATGAAAGTGGGAGACATTTTACTGCTTTTGTAAACCAGGGTAATGGCTAAGCAATGACTGTCTCCGTACATTGGAGAATATCGCTATGGGTGAAAAAAACACTCGGCATGAAGAATCCAATGAAGCTGATGAGCTTGTGAACTGATACAAAGTGAAGCCAGCAGAACCAGGAAAAGTCATCTACACAAAGACAACAATGATGGTGGTGGAGACGAAGGCATCGTAAATGGAGTAAACAACCACAAAACAATAAAAAAAAAAAATAGGAAACTACAAGCTTGGCCCAAAGAAAAGCTCCAAGCAAACCCTTCCCCTCCCCCTGGCTCCTTGAACCAGTGGAAGGCCCTCAGCTGTGTCTTATTGCATTTAAGGACAGGTTTTTTCTCTGACATATTGATTGGTTTTGCTGGTTTTCTTTCTCTTTCTCTTTTTACAAAGTTCTTTGTTTGTAAGGCATACTTCCCTGGGAGGGGGAGGGAAGGGGTACAGGGGAAAATGCAGGTGATATAAAAACAAAGCAGAGTGTGTTTGCATTGGTTCACTGTCCCAGAGACAGGCAGTCACATTAATCATCCTTCAGGGTCCAAGGGTACCAGAAGCGGTTGAGGGGGAGTGCTCTCTCTTCTTTACTGCTATCTACCAGAGCCCCACCAGCTGCTTGCCCCCCATTGTTAGAAGACTATGACTAGTACCCCAGTACAATTAGCCACTTAACATTAAGATCTTTAGTTTAAAGGTATAGCAGGAAGAGGATTTCCCCAGCATCTCAGGGACAGACTCTCCCTTACACCACCTCAGTCCCTTATGACTTACTTCAGCTCCCACTAAGTTCATGTCATCATTGGTCCCACTAAGTTCATGTCTAGATGTAACTTAATGTTTAGATTAGTCCCAATCTCAGTGGCTGTTGTCTTGGGCTTCCCAAGGTTAAACCCAAAGGTCACTCCCAAGGCCCAAAGGTCATTGAAAACTATACTGTCTAAAGAAGCTTGGAATGTTGGAACCCCAGAAACTTCCAAATGTTTTGAAGCTCATGGGGTCAGTGGTGTCAATCTCCCTTACCTAAAAGGGAAAAGAACCAAAAAAGGCCAAGACAGAGGTTCCATCACAGGAGCATGTGGCTTAAGAGGGGAGAAGTCCTTTCAGCCTCCTCTCTTACATCATTGCCTCAGTGGTGAAAGGAGTCATTAGATTAAGCAAAGAAAATTGAGGCAGAAAGACCATCCCTGAGTCTGACAGGCCTTTTGAGTGTCTCTGTAGTCACTCCAGAGCCTCCTCTTCATGAAAATATCCACCCATGCTCCCCAATCTCTCTCCAAAACACTTCCCTTAAGTGACATCACGGTTCTCTCTGAAGCAGGGTTCCAAGCATCTTCCACATGGGCAGTTTGTATCCACCAGCTACAAAGACTGATGGGGTTGGGTTTTTACATGTACCAGACCCTGGATGAAAAAAAAAAATTCAATAAAAAAAATCATTTAAAAAACCAGTTTCTCAAAGAAGGTCATCATGATTAGACCCTTCCCAGAAAGGGCAATCACTTTCCTTCCTAGTACATTCACCATTTCCGTAACTTTCCATACCAAAGCACCCATCGCTGGCCACCATTCTCCCATATGGATTGTTTCCCCATTAGAATGTAAGTTTATTGAAAGCAAGGACTGTTGGCTTAATATTCCCAAGTATAGCACTTTACCCCTCTGACTCTCAGTTTCCTCAGTCGTCAAATGAAAGTGATAGGCCTAGATGACCAATATGGTCCTTTCTAATACAAACATTCTGTTGTTCAGTGATGGCAAAGGACCAATTTAACATTTTAAAATTTATCAGTGGGTTGCCTTGGCATCTCAAACACCCCACCTCACCCCAAAGCCAACTATATCCACTAGGTTATATTGCCTTACAGTCAAAAAAGTGGCATTTCAAAAACACCGGCCACATTACCAAACTATCCAGTCATCTGGCCCTGCTTTAAGAGAGAGAAAAAAATAAAAAAACACCAACAATATAGGATATTTCAACAACAAATACTTATTCCTTGCCCCTTTAAATGAATTTTGCTTTAGTATTCATTTTCCATTTTTCTATTTTAGAAGCATTTTAACATTCTAGGCCACCTCAAATGTTGTTTTGGAAGCAGAGCCGGTAGAAATAATTGTTGAAATACTGAGTAATGATGCGTATAAAGACCCGGGCCAGTCCTAAAACACAGCATCAATTTAATGACCATAGGCTGAGCCTCTACAATGGGCAAGAGCTGGGGCCAAAAGCCACCTTCAAGGACTCTGAGCTCCTAATTTTATAGAGAGAAACAGAGGCCCAGAGAGGTTAAGCCCTCCTCAACTGAGTCAGGACAAGATGCCCATCTCCCTGGTCCCGGGCCAGTGTCTCTGTCTATGCTGTGTCATCTGAGAGATCAGCTGCCTTCTTCAGGACCACCCATGTGTGTTACAGGCACATGTGCCAACAACTTGCTTCTATTCTGTTTAGAGAGATGAGAAAAAAGGAAATGGCTTTCTGTGATTTAAACCATTTCTCTTAGATTGCCTTAGGCACAGACTAGAGACTCTACAATGGCTTCAGACCCTGAAGCCTGAGGTCCTTTGGCCAGGCCCAAAGCTTCACTAAGGAAGGCTATTAGCACAGCCAAAAGTAGGGCAGGGCAGCCATAGCTTTGCTCCAGGGTAGCAAGGCATGGAGGGCAGCACCAGCACCAGCAGCAGCACCAGCAGTATTGGCACCAGCAGCAGCAGCTCTACCGTGAGAGCCATCAAATGCTAAATAGTTTTCATTTTACAGAAAACTAAGGAAAGGGAGAAGAAGACAAACATCTAATCCAAAGTTTTATCCAAGACTTCTCTCCTCTATAAAAACAATTTGCAAAATAGAGAGAAAGAAAACTAGGAGCTGGGGTGGGGAGATAGAGACCTGTGGGCCCATGAGCAAGAAATTACTGGATCTCCCTAAGTTTCAGTTTCCTCATCTGTAAAATGGGTGGATCTATAGTATCCATCCTGCAGGGCTGTTGTGAGGCTTAAATTAAACCATGTATGTATAGCACTTTGGAAATATTAAAGTCCTTTGGTGAACATCAGCCACTCTTCTCCACCTTTATCTTTCTCCTCTTCTATTCTCCTCCTCCCATCTAGCTTTTCTCTTTTCCCCTTCTTCGTCCAATTACTCCTTTCCTCTTATTCCTCCTGTTTTTACTAGTAATAATGATCACGGTACTGCTGTTGGCACCATAGGAAAGAAGGAAGGGTGGAAGGAAGGGAGGGAGGAAGAGGGGGAGGGAGGGAGGAAGGGAATATTTATTAAGCACCTACTATGTGTCAGGCATTGTGCTAAGTGCCATTTGATCTTCCCCACAACAGTGAGAGGTAGGTACCATTATGATTATCATTTTCTAGTTGAGGAAACCAAGGCAGACAGAACTTAAGTGACTTGCCCAGGATCACACAGCTAGTGAGTGTTGTCTGCAATTGGATGTGAACTCAGGTCTTCCTGACCCGGGTTCCATTGCCCTCTCTACTAAGGCATCATGTAGATGTCTCTATGGGGGTAATAGCGATGCCAGGACCAACAGTAGCAGGTTGACAGGACACAGATCTCCTCTCCACCCCCCCCCCAAAGCTCTCAACAGTCTTCCTCACTTGAAAGCTCCCAAGGAAGAGAGATGCTTGGGTGGGGATGGGGGTGGGGTTGGGGGGCTCAGATCAAGGGCTGGGGGGGAGGTAGGGGAGGACTTGGCTCACACCTTTAGAATATCAATAGAGTTCTTCCTCCACAACCAATTAAAAAGACTTCTCATCACCTTGAAGTAGGAAGCCCTGAGTCATCACTGCTGACAGAAAGCAGTCAAAAAGTACCTGTGCCAGCAAGGGGAGGGCATCTATGATGCATGACCAGAAGCAGGCTCACTTCAAGTTTGCATGTGTTTGCCTGGAATTCATGGAGCTGAGCCTAGCGAAGGGGGATTCCAAAGGGGCCCTACCATCATAGAGTCAATGTCCTTTAGTGTCATGGGGGATCACTCGAATTCTTCCTCTACCAGAAGAGAGCTGACTGAAAGACCCCTGAGACCCCTGGCACTCAGTGCCTTGACATGGGGCAATGTTACCCTCTCTAAAATTCTCATTAGGACCCTAAAATTCAGGAGTGACCTTACAGATGGCTGGAGTGCAGATTCCTACAGATTTTCAAGATTTTGGGATGCGCTGCTCTTCCCCACAACTCCTGGGATCATTTGAACTTGAAACTCTAGAAGGACAAAGATCTTAATTTACCACTCCATAGCAAGGGGCCTCCATGACCCTGGGCCAGTCCTACCTCCTCCCCACTCAGTTTCTGCATAGGGAGTGTTAGGGCTGTAACTAGGGAAGGGTGACAAGGCTTTTGTCCTAGGGTGCAGGCATTGGAAGGAACTATCCTTTCCAAGGGAAAAAGCATCTTTTCCCTCCATGACAATCCAAAGCATTCTTTGCCTATGCCTCAAATCTCTTGATCCATGGCCTGGACCAAGGCCTAAGCCCCACTACTGTGTCACCCCTCTCTATCCCTGCCCACATCTTTCCAAAATCCCTCAGAGGCCTGGTCTGAGCTGCCCCCTCTCTTACTGTGAGCCCTCCTTTAGTCAATCTGTCTTCTAGGACACCCCAAGCCTCATGATCCCTCAGTGCTTTTGCTAAGGACAAAATAATTCCTCGTTATAGCTCTGTAGAATGAGGGGCCTAGACAAAATCATCTTGCTGGTAATGGAGGCTGTGTGGTACACTAGGTATGGAGTCAGAGGTGGGGGTTCTGATCCTACCTTTGATGCTCACTGCCCATGTGACCTCTCTGAGCCTGAGTGTTCTCATCTCTAAAATGGGAGAGTTGGATTCCATGACATTTAGCGTCCCCTCTGGCTCCAGATCTACTAAAACCTTCCACTTTTACTGGCTTCACACACCATGCCTTTGGGGAAGGGATGTACATTCATGCTAAGGTGTATGTGACTGCTAAATCTTATGCTGAGTACCTGTCACCCTATGAAGGAGCCCCACAAACCTGAAAGTAACCTAACAGGAGAGAGAAAACAACACCATGGAAGAGAAGGAAGTGACGGAAAGGGGAGGCATTCAGAATAAGTTCCAGCAATTCATAAGCTTGCCAGGTACCAGTCCTTACCAATGCCTAGTGTCTCACGCCAAGTCCATGGCTGTAGCAAGGCCTAGAATCATTCACATCCTCTCCCAGCCTGTGTATCTGCCCTTCTCCCATCCCTAGAGATCTCGTGGTCACTGTAACCAGCAATCCCAGACCTCTCTGCCAGGCTGCCAAGAAAGAGACCAATTAGTGCAAAGTAAACATTGCTCCACTCAAAAAATGGACAGAAGCCACCAAACCACTTCGCACAGGGCAGCTAACAGCCATCATTTCCCTGAATCCCAAACTAGGCCAAACCTTCACTGGTCACCTCGAGATGAAAGGGAGATGATGCCTGCAGACCCCCGAGCCAAGAAAGGTTTGGCACTCAGACATAACAGTCCCCATGTATTTTCTGCTTTCACTGTCCTGGTTCCCTTCTATTTCCATTCATAGATAGATAGCAGTGATATACAGGAAGCCCACATTGGGGAGCCCTTTGGGGGATCACTTTAAAGTGGGGAGCCTGCCGCAGAACTCAGTTCTGAATTCAGGTCAAGTCACCCCAGAGATCTCCTTCTGAAGGATAAGTGGAGGGACTACTTATAGGCCTTCCACTGTTTATGGAAGGCACCTCTGAAGGGGAAAGAAAATGGCGGGAGGGTCACATTTTTTCTATTAAAATTTTACGGTCACCCTCATTTGCTCTCATTATTCTCTGCAGCGGCAAGTAGTGTGGTGGATGTCCTCCTCACTCTCTTCCCTTTGCTTTGCCTGCTGTTGAATCCCTAATGACTTCCAACCCTTCCTCTGTCTTGGGATAATTAATAATGAGAAGCATATGGCTTTGGCCATGTGCTTGGCCTTGCAAATGCAGAGGGCATGCAGGACTCCTACAGGCAGGGGCCTTGGGATTTTTCATCATATTTCTGGGGGGCAGGGAGAAGGCAGACAGGGTTCTCTGGTCAACTTCTCCTTGGGGCCCAGACAGTTTGACAGTCCCCTGGGGTGTCTAAAGAAAGCTTCACCCACCCCTTCTCTAATAGCACTCCACACAGCTAGCCAGCTGATATTCCCAAAGTACGAGCATGATCACGTCACTCAAAAACTAGCTAGAATTGACATATAAGCATTAGAGTTTACAGAACACTTTATATATGGCATCTCTTTGGATCTTAAGATGTAGGTGCCATTATTATCCTCATTTTACAGATAAGGAAACTGGGGTAAACAGGGTCAGAAGTGACTCAACCAAGGTCACACAGCTAAGATATCTGAGGCAGGATTTGAACTCAGGTCTTCCTGACTGCAGGCCCAATACTCTATCCACTATGCCACCAGTTTCCTAGAAATCCACGCGCCTGTAGATTCTAGACTGATTCTAGACTCCAGAACTTGATAGCCTTAAATCTCCTTATGGAATATTTTTGTGCCAAAATGCAGCAGGTGTGTGAAGCCTCTTCTGTCCTGGCTGTTCTATTTATCCTACTCTCTGCCCAGGTTTGAAGGTAACTTTATGCTCTTTCTCAATAGCATTCCCTCTAAAGCTGGAATTTGCAGAGCTGTTCAGATCTGCTCTCTTGCCCAAGACCTGAAGGATGTCACCTTCTCCAGGCCTGGGTAGTAGTAAAAGACAAGGAAAATAAACCTCTCTTTTCCACAGCCAGTGCATCAAGAAGCAAAGGATTTTTCTGTCCGCTAATCAGTTCCCAGTAATAATGCTTTTCTTCCAATCAATTCCTAGCAGAAAAGTTTTTTTCCTCCAATCAGCACAGCTCCCAGCAACAGATGCAAAACTTTCTTCCTCCAGTCAACTCACCAAAGAAATCTCTCTGAAGGAGAAGAGCTAAGGGGGATGACTAAAGAGTAAGTCCTGTCGAGCAGGAGGAGAAAGGGTGTGGCTGGGAAAAGATGGTCATAAAAAAACAAAGAGAGACTTAAAGACAGAGACAAACTGAGAGAGACAAAGAGACAGAAGGGAAAGAGAGAGAGAGACAGACAGAAACAGATAGAAATAGAGACATAGAGACAGAGAGAAAAGTCTGGAGGTTAAATGACTTGCCTGGTTTCAAATCCTGACCCTGTCAGCTCTTTATTGACCTTCAGCAAATCACTTAACCTCTCTGAGACTCTAATTCCTTATCTATAAAATGAGGAGGTCTCAGTCTATATGCCTATGGTCCTTTGAGGGGGTACCTAAGTGGTGCAGTGGATAGAATACCAGCTCTGGAGTCAGAAGCACCTGAGTTCAAATCCAGCCTCAGAAACTTATTAGCTATGTGACCCAGGGCAAGTCACTTAACCCTGTTTGCCTCAGTTTCCTCATCTGTAAAATGAGCTGGAGAAGGAAATGGGAAACTACCCCAGGATCTTCGCCAAGAAAACCCAAATGGTATCGCAAAGAGTCAGACACAACTGAAAAACGACTAAACAATAGTGGCCCTTTATCATCAAGTTGTTGTGTTTGCCCTTCATTCTCAAAGAGGGCCGTGACATCAGGGAAATGATGACATGTTTTGCAGTTGACTTTGATCTGAGTGAGGGAGGACTGTGCAAGGTCACCAGCTTCACTTTCTCCTCCAGAGCCTTCTGGGTCCAGTGGCCTGATATTCATCAGGATGACTAGAGATGACCCAGGATGCAATGGGAGACCCTGGCCCTTTCAGGCTAAGGTCCCTTCAGGTTCTCACTTTGAGTAAGGGAACACCCATCCAGTGAATAACCCTCTTTAAGAAGTTAATCGAGGGATGGCTCCTTTCATCAAAACTCAATAAAAAAAAAATCAAACTGGGAGGGAAAGACCTTCAGGGTTGCTGACCAAAAGAGAAATAGTTACTATTTATTATTTATATTCACTCTGTTGTAGGAGGGCAGGGACCTATTGTCCAATCTGTGAACTCCAGAGTGAATTGGGTTTAAGGCTTGGTTTTTGAGAAAGCAATCTAGCCAGTAAACCAGTAAAGTTAATGATGGCTCTAGAGGAGAAAGTGAGACTGGTGACCTTGCACAGCCCTCCCTCACTCAAATCAAAGTTAATTGCAAGTCAAGTCCAGTATTCTTTCCCGTATAATATATTGTGTCCATATTCAACTTAATTCAATAAATTAGGACATGCAGAATCCAAAAGAAGGAACACACACATACACACGCACACATCTGATGTGATTCATACCTGTACAAGAATCTCTTCTAAAATATCTTTGGTCCAGGTGCTCATCCAGTCTGTGCTTGACAACTTCCAGGGAGGAGGAAGGAGCTCACAGACTTTGAGGGGAGCCCATCCCACCCAGGAACAGCTTTAAAAGTTGAGAAGTGTTTCTTTACATCCAGCTGAAATCTGCTCCACTAAAGCTCGTGTTTATGACCCCTGCTTCCACCTGTTGCTAACAATTCCTGCTATAGTTTGAGGACTCTTGCCTCATCTCCTGATCAGGCACTTACTAAGATGTCCATAATAAGGAACACTATGACTTCTCAACAATCTGAAACATGGATTGAGGAGACACTCAGTAAACAAACACTGAATTCCTCCTGTGTGCCCAACGTTGAACCAAGTCCTGGTAGCACAGGTGAGAAGGGAAGCAGGACCCACCCTCAAGGAGCTTCCACTGGACAATTTAATTCCACCATCATTTATTAAGTTTCCTATTATGTGCCAGGTCCTGTTACAGGTTGCTCAGCAGACCCAGAAACAAAAATGAAACAGTCCCTGCCCTCCGAGACCTTGAATTTTGTCTCCAGGAAAAGGTGTTCAATTGATTCCCCAACAAAGGGTGGCAAGGGAGTCAGGACAAAGTTATTCCATTTGCTATCTAGTCCATGGGATGCTTCTGAAAAATAGTACAATGTGTCTCTGCCTGTCCCCTTGGCAATCAATCACTCCTCTCAGTGTCCTCTGCTTTAGTGTCTTAATTTGGCCATATTCTACCTAGAAATGTTGGAAGGATTAGCCCCCAAATCACTTTCAGACCTTCAAAACTTCAAATGTTTTTGTTATTTCATTTTCTAATTCAAACCATTTCTGGCCATTGTGCTCCCCTCCCTGATTTGAATAACAAAGGGCAGAAGCCAGGCTTGAACCACTTCTGTGGGTTCTTCTGGAATCTTTCGGCATGTAGGGTGGAGGAGAAATCTGCAACATGAACACCATGACGCACAGAAAATGAGGGAGCCATTGAAGTGGGTGCGTCACATATGTCCGAACGGACAAATGGAAGAGCATGCCTCTATTTCTGCACCTCAGAAGGCTGCAGCAAGCCAAACGGGGAAGGAGCACATTTTTCCTCTCCATCTCTGACAGGCCCAGATGAAGGTAACTCCTCTTGGCCACTCTGGCCAAATTCTATTTCTTCTTATTAAAAATGTGTATGGCCAAATGTCATTCCCCAATAAATAAAAGGTCAAAAGACACTAACAAACATTTCTTAAAGAATTAGAAATTATTAGCACCTAAATCAAAGGATGCTCCAAATCATTAATAATAAAAGTTATGCAAATCGCGACAACTTCAAGGTTTTGCCTCATAGCCAGTGTATTAGCAAAGACGACATGAGATAGGAATAGTCATTGTTCAAGTTGTTATGGGAGGATCGCACACTAATGTATTGTTGGTGGAGCTGTGAATTAGGACAACCATTCTCAGAAAAAATTTGGAATTATGCAAATAAGGCAGCTAAAATGTTCCTAACCTTTTTCCTAGATGTATATCCAACAGAAATCATTGACAAAAAGAAAGACCCCATGTGCAACAAAATATTTATGGCAGGATTTTTTGTAGTAGCAAAGAACTGGAAACAAAGTAGATACCAGACAAGTAAGGAATGACTAAAGAAACTGGTACAGGGATGAACTGGAACATTATTGTTCTATGAGAAGGGATGAGTGTGATAAATATGGAAAAGATCTTGAAAGATCTTACGTGAACTGATGCGGACTTAAGGAGAATCAAGAAAACAACATGCACAATAATTATAATAATGGAAATGAGCAGAACAACTACAAAATAAGTGGAAATTAACGTAGCAAAATTACGAAGAACCAATATCGTCCCAAAGAAATGCTAAGAGAAGACCTCTCCCCTCCCCCCACTCCTTGGCAGCCATGGGGAGGGGAGAACTAAGAATCCCTAGGAAGGGAATACTGCATATAATGTCCAATTTTTCAATATATGTTAATCATTTTGTTGAATTTATTTCCTTCCTCTTTTTTCTCACTTCAAAAAAGTTATTGTTGGAAGGGATATCTCTCTAGAAAGTGGGAGAAGAGACACTGGGAAAATCTAGCATGTGTAAAAATAAAAGCTATCAGTAAAAAATTACTTTTTAAAAATTTCAATGTGTGTGCTTTGACAATGCCTACTAGGTGCTAGCAAAAGGGCAGGGTAAAGTAGTAGGTAGGGAGCCAACAAAACTCAGAGTAAGAAAGACCATGATTTCAAGACAACTGCTGATACACACTGGCATCCGGTGCTCGAAGCACCTCCCTGAGACTGTCAATTGAACAATCAGTCTTGGTAGAGGAAGTTTCTTCAATGGTGGTTCCCTATATTAATGAAATCATAAGTCTAGTAATAAATAAATAAATGTTCCAAGCATAGTACTAGACACTGGAGATACAAAGACAAGATGGAAACAGTACCTGCCCTCAAAAGGATTTCTTTTTCCCCAATTAGAATATGAACTCTTTGTGAATAGGGATAGTTTCATGTATTATGTTTGTATCCCCAGTACCTGGCACATAGTAGGTGCTTAATAAATGCTTGCTCATTGATTGGGAGAAACAACCTGTTTATATATAAGTAAACACAAAATAAATACATAGGTATTTATATTCACTATTCACACTCATCTACATATGTACACTGCCCTCCCTTTGTACCTTCATCCTCAGCCATGAGATCTAGTGGCTGGCCTCATCTATGTCCTCAAATCAACTGTCAAAGACAAACACAGTTGGCAAAAGCTGGTAAAAGGGGGCAATAAACAGAACTAATAAGAGAATGGCCCCACGGGCTGAGACCCTAGGAACTAGTAATTGGGCTCTGCCTCTGCCTGACACAGTGAAAGCCGGTAACTTCTTATTTTAACTCATGTCTCTGGTAACTGAGTTCAGAGGTCAGTTTGAGGTTTGGTTTTGGTTTTGCCCTCAGCACCTTATGGTACTTTTCCAGTTACCCTGACTAGGTAAAAGCTTGAAATCCACACATCTAAATGTGCTTTCATCCATACAAAATCCTCATTTTACATTTCTGTACTGGTAGAGGCAGCTAGGTGGCACAGTGGATAGATTTCTGAGCCTAGAGTCAGATAGACCTGAGTTCAGATCCAGCCTCAGACACTCTCTAGTTGTGTGACCTTGGGCAAGTCACTTATTTGCCTCAGTTTCCTCAACTGTAAAATGGGGATAAGAATAGCACGTGTCTTACAGGATTGTTGTAGGGTTTAACAAAATAAGATTTGCAAAGCACTTAGCACGGAGACAAGCACATAGTAGGTGCTTACTAAATGCTTGTTTCCTTCCTTCTTTCCTATGAAATTTTCCTTACAATAGTGAATTAATAACAAAACAAAAAAAATCACTCTAGTGCTTGGTGGATGGTGAATTCAGCAACAAATTGTAGCTTCCTTACTGCTTAAAATAGACTGTCCTAGAATGAACCCAATCACTATGACTCAAAGGGGCATCCTTGTTTACCACCATGTTGGATGGATAGAAGAAAAGTAAATCTGGCTCATACTCCTCTTTCCAGCCCCATTACATAGGGTTCTCCCTCACTTACTCTCAGGTCAGGTGGCCCACCTCCAGGCTGGCCCAGTCTAGTGTGACTTTGGGTTATCAATGAGATATGTACACTGAGGGTAGACAGAGGCTGGTAGAGATAGAGATGCCCATAATGTTATAATCTTGAGGCTCAAGGGATGAATCTGAATGCACATTGACAATGGAAAGAGAAAGAAGAAAACTGGAAAGTATGGAAAGAGGGGAAAAGGGGTGGACAGGTACAAGAAGGTTCTAATAAGAAAGACAATATATAAATAATTATTTATATAAAGTATACATGCAAGGCAGATGGATAGTCACCTCAGAGGGAAGACATTAGTGGGGGAGTGAGTGAAGAAGATGGACTAGGAAAGGCCCTTTGAATAAGGTATTATTTGAACTGAGCCTTGAAGGAATCCAGGGAAATAAGAGGCAGGTGAAAAGAGAGGATTCCAGATGTGGGGTACAGTCAGAGCAAAAGCAGGAAGGTGAGAGATGGAGTGTCCAGTGCAAGAAGGCCAGTGATGCTGGATCATAGAATATATGGAAATACATCAAAGAATACACGGGAAGAAAAAATGATAAATTTGATTACATGAAATTAATTTTTTTTGCATAAACAAAACCAGTGCAGCCAAAATTAGAAGGAAAGCAGAAAACTGGGGGAAATTTTTTACAGCAAGTTTTTTTTTTTGACGAAGCCCTCATTTCTGAAATAAACAGGTAACTGAGCCAAGTTTATAAAAGTAAGAGCCAGTCCCCAACTGATAAATGGTCAAAGGCTGTGAACAGGCAGTTTTCGGAAGAAGAAATCAAAGCTATCAATAGTTGTATGAAAAAAATGGTCTAAATCACTAATAATTAGAGAAATGTGAACTAAAACAACTAAGAACTACCACCCCATACCTATCAGATTGGATGACATGACAGAGAAGGAAAACAACAAATGTTGGAGGGGATGTGGAAAAGCAGAGGCACTGATGCATTGTTGGTGGAATTATGGATTGGTCCAACCATGTTGGAGAACAATTTGGAATTATCTCCAAAGGAGTATAAAACTTCACATTCCCTTTTGACCCAACAATATTACTACATCTGTATCCCAAGAGGATCAAAGAAGAGGGGAAAGGACCTAAATGTACAAAATTATTTATAGCAGCTTTTTTTGGGGGGAGGGCAAAGAATTGGAAATTGAGGAGATGCCCATTGATTGAGGAATAGCTGAATAAGTTGTGGTATATAATTATGATGGAATATTATTATGCTATAAGATATGATGAGAGAGATGGTTTCAGAAAAACCTGGGAAGACTTATATGAACTGATGCAAACTGAAGTGAGTAGAAGCAGGAAAATGTTATACATGGTAACAGAATACTGTAGTGATGATCAGTTGTGAAAGACTTAACTACTTGGAACAACATGGTGATCTGAGACAGTTGCAAAGGACTCATGATAAAAAGTGCTATGCCCTTCCAGAGAGAACTGATGAACTTGGAGTACAGATAAAAGCTTATTTTCATCACTTTATTTATTTTTCTTGTTTTTTTTTGATTGTTTTGTTTTTGCAACATGGTTAATAAGAAAATGTTTGGTATGACTTCACATTTACAATGGGTCTCATATTGCTCGCCTTCTCAATGGGAGGGAGAGAATTTGGAACTCAAAATTTTTAAAAAATGAATGTTAAAGATAAATGAATAAATATTAAAGGAAGAAGGGAGCATTAGTCACTTTGCAAAGAGTAATTTCAGTTGAGTGATGAGGTTAGAGGCCAGACTGCAAAGAGTTTAGACTAGAGTAAGAGGAGAGAAGTGGAGACAGTGACTATGAATTTTGTCTTGGTAAGGTGAAAGACCACTTCATCAGTGAAGGAGTTAATTGGGGAAGATACTGAGACACGTGAGATAAGGATAAGGGAAGAAGAGGGGACTCTCAGCGAATGGCCTCAGTGTTTTCTGTAAAGTATGATGTGAGGTCCATGGCTGAGAGGAAGGAGCAGGGAGTTTAGGTAGGGTCTAAAGGGTATGGAACAATCACTTTTGTGAGTGAGCTGGCTAATCAATCAGGGAAGTGTGAAAGGATTGCCTTGCTGCAGTGAGGGCTTAATTGAGATTATGTACCATAAATCTACAGAGAAGAGAGCCACCACACTCTTAAGGCAATCAGTAAATGAGAAGCTCTTTCCCACCCATTTGAATAGGCTTAAGGTGGGACCCCAGGTGGGGCCAACTAAGGGAGGTCTGATTAGATCTTTGCTCCTAAATTTGCCCCAAAAGCCTAATTACTAGGTGTTAAGCCGATGTGGGCATGAAGCCACCCCCCCCCACCCCCTGTCCTAAAGGGAGGTGCTAAGACCAGAGCCAATCATAGGAGCTTAAGTTCTGGTCGCTCAGATGACTTTTGATGATGCCTGAAACTGTATAAAAAGAGAGAACACAGTTTGGAGATTGAGACGTGTCAAAGTCAGGAAAAGCAGCAGTGGCATCAACAGTGGCAGCCAAAGCAGAAGGAGCTGAAGCAGCAGGCGCTGCTGGTAGCAAGGCTGACCTGAGTGCAGACCAGGAGAGTTCTGAGCGAGGGCTTGAGGCCAGCGGGTAATCTTCTTACCCGAGGGGGGAAGCACAAATACGATCTGGTTTAATTTCATCATGTTTTCCTGTAACCTCCTGGTTACTCTTGTGAGGTGGACTTATTGGGCCTGGAAGCTTTTGGCCAGGATATCAAATTGGGGACACTGGTCTGTGGGTCTGCTACTTTGGAGCTCGAATAAATGATTTAATTCTTCTGCCTTCTACTTAGAGAATCCCTTATATCCTGTGGTTCTGAACCATTCAGGCATATATATGATTTTCTTTGAAATCATAAATTCTGCCTTTACGATATACACACTTGTCATGATTTTCTCCAGCTCTGCGAAGCATCACATAACGGCAGCAAAGGATACACATGGTAGGACTAATTCAAGGTTGAGGTTGGCAAAGTTTGATGAGTGATCACAGGAATCTGAGAAGAGAGAACACTAGAGCTGAACTGGTTCACTGTGGGGTGAAGGGAAGGAAGGGAGGAAGGTGTGGCCACTACAGAGGTGATGACCTGGAAACTCAGGGGCACAGTGAACGAAGGTTGCTGTGAGACCAAAAATAAGGCCTGGAATCATAAAGCAGAAGGAAAGAGTGACTCATAACAAACTGTGATCAAACAAAAGTATTCTGAAGTTAATGAACATGGGAATAGAAGACTTGTGGGTGACAGCAAGAAAAGGATAGGACCTCTGTGCCCAGCTGAGGTGGGGCAGAGTCAAGAGTATGCTGGAGATCAGACTTCAGACTGGGGGTGAAAGCCAATCATTAAATTTTCCTTGGGAGCATTTACACCTTGTAAATCAGCAAATGCTCAAAGTCGGGGCTGGATTTATTGTTTTCTTAATTGTTTATTATGGATAAATGTTAACATGCAGATTAAATTTAAAAGTGTGTTATGACTTACATTTCTTTTTTGGAGAGCTGGTTGTTAAACATTTACCAGCATCCCCCTGCGTGGAGCACTAGGTCATGGGAAATGATTAGATTGAGAAATGAAAGTTAGGATAGCTGAGGAAATATAAGGGCAGGAGATGGGGAAGAGAAAAAGACTGAGGCAGGCACTACACTGAAGGAAAATGTCCTGGGGGCCTATAGCTAATGGCCTGGATCTGGAATCAGGTGATCAGTTTGCATTGTCGCAGTGGAATTATTTTGTATTGCTTTATCTATACTTTATATTGCTTACTTTTGTGCATGTGGAATCCCACCCTCCTGCCACCACAGTGGACTCAAGCCCCTTGAGGGCAGGCACTAGTTCTTTTTGTTTTTTGTTTGTTTTTTGTCTCCCCAGCCTTGAGCCCAGAACTTGGCACTTAACAGACACATTAAGAATGCTGTTTTGTTTTGTTTTGTTTTGTTTTGTTTTGGAATGAGTTGATTAGAACAGGCCCTTGGCCAATTAGGAACCAATTCAGAAATCATTGCTTTTGATATCACCAGAAACCAATTGCTCAGTGAAAATTTCTAATTCTGAATATTGTAACTATATCAAAATGGTAGAGTAATCAGCAAGACAGGCTCCTGTTTTCAATCATTATCTCCATAACGAGCCATCCCCTCAGGAAACCTTCCAGGAGCAACATTTGATCTCTTGTTTTCATGAGGACACATCCTGCTCAGCCTCACCTCAGCCAACAAGTTCCCCCACCACCCCAGGGTGGCCTCTCCCTGTTATCAAGAAAAGTTTGTCAGTTCTGCTCTCACTCAGACTTGATGTCATTATCACTCATCACCACCGCTGGCTCTAGGTACCCAGTTTATTTTATCTCCAGTCTGGATCTTGAGCACGCAATCCCAAGAACTGTCCACATTTCAAATATGTCCTGTCATCCCATGTTTATATTTCTAACTCTGTCCCAATAGTGTTGCTATATTTACAGATTACTTTGGAAAAGATGGATTAGAAGCATGTCTCCTTCACACTTGGGTCTCCTTGTCTCTCCTGCCTCCATATAGTAGGAGGCCAGGGCTTGGTCTGGAAAGACAGGAATGCTCTCTGCAAGATACCCAGCATAGCTTCTGGAGAGAGCCCTGGACTTGAGCCCCTCAGAATGGTAACTGTGTAGTCTTGGGAATGATGGAAAGAGCCCAGGTTTGGAAGTCTTAGAACATGGCTTCAATTTTCCTCTAGGGGTTCACTATGGTAAATCAGTAGAACTTTTATAGCAAGGAAGATTGACTTCAAAAAGGAATCACAACTATGCAAACACATTCCCCTCACCCCAACAAGAGGGAGGCATAACCTTACTCCCCCTCTCCATCACCTTGGTCCCTGAGGAGGGAAAGGGGATTAGGTTCATAGTTCAGTTTGTTTCCCACAGAGCACAGTCCCAGTTCCAAGTCCAACTACCCCCTTTGGAGTTCTAGATCAGGTACCCTGACTTATAGGCATTTCATGCTGAAGTTGTTAGCTACTACACCACCCTACTTGCAATCCTGGTTATTGCTCAAACTCTCAGTCCAGTGGGCTAGGAGCTCAGTCAAAAAGATGGAGGAAAGAGAAAGGGGTAATAGGAAGCCACTGGAATTCATCGAGTGATGGGAGAGGGAGGAGGTATGTGACATGGGTAGGAAAATCATCTGGGCTGCTGACCCGGGATGGTTGAATACAAGGAGAGACTTAAGACAGAGCCAAGTTAGAAGGTAAATACAGTAATGGAGCTGAGTACAGAAGGGTGTGAACAAGGCGGTGGCTATTGAGCAGAAAGCAGGGGAGGCACATGAAAGAAGGAGAGAAGAGAGAAAAGACAAGACCTATCAATGGATTCCATTTATGGTGTAAATGCCAGTTAAGAATGACGCTGAAGTTGCAGCCCGGGTGACTGGGAAGGCGCTGGTACCTTTGACGGTAACAGACAAGTTTGGAAGAAGAAAGGCTTTGGGAGGAGAGATAATGAGCTCTGTTTTGGACATGGTAAATTTGAAACCCTTACAAGAAGTCATTTAGCCTCCTAGGGCTTCGGCTTCCTCTAGAAAAATAAGAGGTGGGCTAAACTGACTCTATGATCATCTGATCCTCTCTGAGTCTCAGCCTTTGATGGAGATATCGCAGAGCTGCTGTGAGGATCAGATGGGCCAATGCTTGTCAAGTGCTTTCCAAATCATTAAGCACTAGATGAAAAGGAGTCACTATTACTGAGAGAATCCAAGTGTTGAGACTTAGACTTCATGCTGTGGAAGGAAAGAGGTCTTTGTCTTTGTATGAGCACTGACTCTCTCTAGGCAGCCATCCTTAGGGAATAAGGGCGTCTCTGCACCTGAAAGGTCCAGCAAAGAGTATCCTTCCCAATGCCCTATCCCATCCTGCCAAGTCTATTTCCCCTTTAAGTAAGTGATCATTTGGGTTAGGCTGCCATCTCTTCAGGGCAGCTAGGTGCCACAATGGTTAGAGAACCAAGCCTAGAATCAGGAAGGCTCATCTTCCTAAATTCAAATCTGGCCTCAGATACTTAACTGTGTGACCCTGAGCAAGTCACTTAACCCTGTTGACCTCAGTTTCCTCATCTGTAAAATGAGCTGCAGAAGGAAATGACAAACTACTCCAGTATCTCTTCCCAGAAAACCCCAATTGGGGTCACAAAGTCAGACATAACTGCAAAATGACTAAACAACAGTAAAAGTCATTTCTGCAATCAACCCTGAGAAGAGTAGAATGTTGAGTCACTTACACCTGCAGGTAAAGTTGGGATCTGACTGGGATCTGATATCCTGTCTGACTTGGGGTGAAGGTGAGGAGTCAATGCAGCAGCATCATATTTTGTGGGATGCTATCGGTGGGGATAGTAAAGAAGAGGGAAAACATGGGGCAAAGTGCTGAAAGTTTGACTCTCGGTTACCTTTTCTCATGCTTCAACAAAGTGGGATCATAGATTTTGAGTCAGAGGGAATCCTAGCAGTCACCTAGTACTGGCTGCTCAGTTTGGATATAAGGAAAGTGATGGTAAGTGAGTGACTTGGCTAGGGTCCCTCAGGGAGCAAGGCACAAGAATGTCCTATGGAATATAAGCTTCTTGAAGTCAAGACCTGCTTTTTGGGGGTCTTTCTATCCCAGGGCCTTGTGAATAGAAAGTTCTTAACAAATATTTATTGAGTAGGTGAGTGAATCCCTTTCCTGCCCTTCTCACAGCCACCCCCAGGGGCAGGAGCTCATCACCTCACCTCTGGACTACAGTAATAGCTGCTGGGGAGAGGCTAGTGGGTCTCCTTGCCTCCTGTCTATCTTCCACTCAGATACCAAAGTGATTTTCCTGAAGGACCAGGCTGATCATGTCACTCCAATACGCAATAAGCTTCAATAGCCCCCATCGCCTTGGAGATCAAATACAAAGTCTTCTGTTTGCCATTGATAGTTCTTTCCAGCTTGGCCCTGTCTCGCCTATACAGTCCATCCACCCTTCACACAGACCCTCTAACTTTGATTCCAATGCTACGTCCTTGTCCAACTGGGCTATGTGCTGGTTTTTTACTCATGGTTCTTTGTCTCCCACCTCCACACCTTTGTTCGTGCTGACTCCAGGACTAGAATGTTGTCTCTCCTCACCTCTGCCTCCTAGAACCCTTGGCTTCCTTCACAACTTCTATAGGAATCCATCCTGGTTCCCCACCCATCCACCCTGGCTTTCGTCTTCTTTCCCTCTCTCAGAAATCTTTCCATCTACTCTCTTTACTCTCTGGCATGTTCCTACTTATTTACATTCTCTCCCCTATTAGACTTTGAGGTCCTTGAGGGCAGAGACTATTTTTGTAATTCTTGGCATTTCCTACATTAAGGGAATATGTCTGCAACATAGTAGGTGCTTAGTAAGTGCTTGCTGTTTGAGCCTCCAGTTGTTAAGGTGACTAATGTTTCATCTACATAAGAGCATCAGCTAAGTTGGTAAGAGATTGTGATCTAGCAAGATGGAAGGAGTGACCACACTAGCAACATGAATAGTAGTAGTAGTAATGATAATAATAGAAGTTAGTATTTATGTGCCACTGTGCATATATTATTTTGTTTGATCCTTACAACAGTCCTGGAAGAAAGATTATCATCTTCCATGTTCCATCATTCTCTCCATGTTATAGTTAAGGAAATTGAGGCAAAGAGAGGTTAAGTGACTTGCCCAGGGTCACACAACTAGTAAGGGCCTGAGGTGGGATTTGAACTCATGTCTTTCTAACTCCAAGTCCAGAACTCTATCTACTATACCACCTAGCTGGAACCCTTAAGGATGTCAGAGCCAAGGATGCTGTATCATATGCTTGGCAAATTATGTACCTTTTGTAAGCTCTATCAGGACCTTCAAATGTGAGAGGTGTTCACACCCTGTGACTGCAATGCAATTATCAGTTAACCCTAGAAGGTCTTCCCTTTTCAGTCATGCTTCTTCCCTTCCATGCTGTAACCACCAGACAAGTCAGGTGCTCTGATAGGAATGTGTGCTTACCACCATTCAAAGTGATTTTGGCACCATCAGAAAACCAACCAGGAGACTTTAATTCAATTTGGCCCAATTTAATAATACTGTAAGTAGTTTCTATGGTCTAGGCAATGGGCCAGCTGCTGGGGAAGCCAAGATAAAAATGAAACATTTTCTGCCCTCCAGTAGCTTGCATTCCCCTGGTGTGAATTGACACATCTACATTAATGTAAAGATGACACGTGTGTCACCTAAATCAAAATGGATCTTCTACTGTGATGAGCTGGGGCACCAACAATTGGGCAGATCAGGCAAGGCTCTTGGGGGAGGGGGCACTTGACACTTGCACTGAGGGATCTTGGGATTCCAAGAGGCAAAGGGGAGGAGGAAGCATATTCCAGGTCCAACCAGCACAAAGACAGTCAGATGGGAGATGTGCAAGGAACAGTGATAGGTAGCTGGGCTGTATCTTAGAGAATGGAGAGTGGACTCAAGCAAGAGAGGACTGGCAAGTTAGGATTTGGTTGTTAAGAGAAATACGTGCAAACCAGAGGACTTGATATTTTATCCTGAAAGTGAGAGGGACCCATTGTAGTTTATGACTAACAGCGTCTCAGGAGCATACCTGTACTGCATGCAAATAATTGTGATAATTGAATAGACCTTAGATAAGAAAGAGGAGAGTTTAGAGGCATTTATTAAGAGATTCAATGGTTATGGAAAAAAGTCCCATTAAATGTGTGATAGCTAAAACCTATTCATCACTGGCAGGAGGTAGCACTCAGGGCATTTGATCTATAGTTAATCTGAAAGGAGAAGAGACTGAATCATTGTGAAAAGCCAGTGTGTACTCCTTTTTTGGCACAAGTCAACTCGTAAACAAGAATTAGACCTCTGGTTAATAAGTCAGCCCAGCCATGAGGCCAAGAACACTGGGTCACATTTGCTAAGAGATCTGACATATGCCCTGAGAACAAAGAATAGGAAACAAATACAGTTGATTGGAGGCACAGTGGGCTTTTCAAGCCTTATATTTGTTTTTTAAAAAAGCAAAGAAACCTCAACAGAATGACAAAATCTGAAATCTAAACTGAGAGCATTCTTAGTATAGAAAACAGCCTTGATTGGCCTTAAAGCCAATGTATAAAACTATTCTCTCTCTCTGGATTTTAGAGGAGATCTGAAAACTAAGGTCCTTTTGTGGCAAGTGGGCATTCCACATTAGGGTCCCTTAAAAGGGAAGCCCTAAAAATAAATTAAGAAAGTGGAAAAGATCTAGAGACATAAGATAGAAAATGGGGACTTGGAAACTGCTCAGTCCTAACAGTGAGTAAGAACATACAAGAAGCATAGAGGTACATATAATGGAAGGGAAAGGCAGGGAGAAAAAAGGTGGAGAGCTTCAAGAAATTCCCTTTCATGCATGTAAATACTTCCTTGACGTTTAGAAAAGTTTCAACGTAATTTGCATGGAGCAGGCACTAGCTGCCAGGAGGCAGGGTGGGAATTGAAAGAAAATCAGAAAGAGAGCTAGGGAGATTTACCATTGGGAAGGGGTATGGACAGTGTGATTGAAAAAGATGGTCACCCATAGTATTTCTTTTATGTGTCAGGAAAAAAAGATGTTGATTAGTCCCAGGATTGTCGGCCTGGGATAGTCTCAAGAGACTAATAACTATCCCTTCTGTGGAAGAAGAATCCGAAGTGGCAGGAACAGCTTTAACAAATAAGATTGTAAACTCTTTGAGGGCAGGAATTGTCTCTTTTTCTTATTTGTATCCCCAGAGCTTAGCACAGTGCCTAGCACTGTGCTAAGTAGTAGGTGCTTAACAAGAACTTAATGGAGAAGCAGCAAAGGGCAATTCCAAAGCCAAAGAGGAATGGTGACTATAGAGGTAGAAGGGATAAGGCAAGGCTAGTGGTCAGGAGACAGAGCCATGAGAGGGGTTCTAGACACAGCAATACTTAGGAGCATTGGTTGTCTGGGAAACATTCTTTTCCTGACCAGCAGGAGAATTTGTTGGGAGATGGTACCTTTCAAGTGCAGGGAGAGATGGGAATGATCCTTGTTTTCCCCTTTATTATTGATTTTGATATTCTGTCCTAAATGAACGCTTTTCTCTTGATTGATGTTTCTTTCCTTGTCTGTTTGGCAGAGAAAGGACTGGTTTATGGGTAACTATAGTATAGCACACTGACTCTGGGGTAGCCAAAGGTTCCCAAGGTGGGTGGTTCACATGTTACAACTTCAGAGCACCAAGAGGGGATTTGAAGCTATTTTCTTCAAGCTGAGAAACCTCACTAGGAGTGGACACAAGACAAATTTCCTAGGATAATGGAACATGGCATCCTTGGTCATCACAGAAATAGAGCCAACACTTTGGGCACAATGCAGAAAATATTCAAATTATGTATGGCCAAATATTGACAATTTGTCACCAGTTCCTTGAAAGTTAATTTAGCCTGACAACTCTCATTTCTTTTTATGAGGTATTCAGCCTAAAGTTCTTCTTAAAATTATGTTTAACAACATTGATGATGAGATATACAAATAATTTCAATGTGATTAAGGTACTCTGTCTCAATGAGATGATGAGAGACTCTGGGCTTTAAAAATATATATGTCAGTATTTCACTCACAGATATTCAGCATTCTGGGGCAGTGGGGTGGGGGGTGGTATTCCATAAAGGGGGCAAAAAGCTATTTCACTGGGAAAAGTAGAAAAAACACCAACAAAATAACATTATGTTAGGCCAAAAGAAAATGAGAAAAAATAAGTATTCTAGTATTTTTAAATGTGTAATGATAAAAAATTTCATAGGAAAGATATAACAAAAGGACCAAATGGAAAAAGAAGACAAGAAAGGAGTGAGAAGAAAGATGTAAAATAAACTCATCATTGCATTAACTTCTACAATTTGGAATTGTCTTGTAGTTTTAATAATAAGTACTTGGAGGAAAAAAAAAAGAACACCACAAAAACAATTGCAGCTAATGCATGGTTTAAAGAGGCAGAGAAACTCTGTGAAGCAATCAATTGGAACCATCAAATTCGATCAACATCCACTGTGATCCACAGTGACTTCAATGAAAAGATGAGAAAAGGTACATTCTGAGCAATCTATTGGCAGATCGGATCAGGAAAAGGAAATGAGCCAGCCCAAAGACTTGCAGACTGTACAGAAACCTCATGCCTATATTTCATGAATACTTTCTTCAAGAAAAGGATCAGTTAAGTGATGGGCATGGCGAGCACTAAATAACATCACCCACCCCCAAAAGGAGACTGATGATATTTTCACAAAGAGGAAATAATTCATCACGAGTGGTGTCATTCCTGAATCAGTTTGTGTGCAGCTGGACCACTGACTTATCAGAGCAAAGATCAAAATTAGGATGAAGATAAAATAAATAACAAAAGTGGCAGAGTGGTAGGCAATAGGGCACCTCAATCATGACCTAGCCAAATAAGGCATTAATGGCAAAAAATGCGTAATGAGTGGAAGAACAGCCATAGGCATACTTTATTTCACACAGAAGTTTAACTGATGTAAACTAATTGCTGTAACAAGGATACCCAAAAAGCCTTTAAAAGTACCTTAGTCAGCAAACCCTTGACTTGCTTGCCAATGGAAGAGAGATGCAGCCAAAGGCAACACCTGTTAGAACATAAACTCGTTCATAAAATCTTACAGAGAAGCACGATGGGAGATTATGAGCAGTATTGCCTCATAAAACAGGGAGAAGCAGTGGAGGGTGAAACTAGCTTTAAGAAAACTTGGCTAGAGATGCAACTAACCAAAGTTATCCCAAGGGCATCGAAAGATGATGATGGAAGGAGTAAAACTAAGAGAAGAAAAATGGAAAATATCTGCAAAAGCTTTTTTATGGAACATTTTTTCCATGAAGCAAAGTCAAGATTCTGTATATGCTTACAGAGGAAGAACAAACAGCCATAAAGAGAACGGATGTGGGAAAATCATCATGAAAGGACTATCCGGACAAAGAGGAGATCTGGGCTGGGCTCCCTAGAGCTAGAAGGCCACTCAGGGATGCACTGACAAGGTACCTGAGGGAGCTACTAGCAGGGTGGGAAAAGTTTAGATTGGATTAATAATGGAAAAAGAAGGCAGAGAAGATAACAGCTATGGGCCAATACACCTGCTTTGTTACAAAGATAATGAGAATTTTTCTGCTAAAGTATGAGGAAAGCAGTTAGGTGGCACAGTGAATAGAGTACCAGGCCTGGAGTCAGGAACACCTGAATTCAAATCCTGCCTCAGACACTCACTGGGCTAATCACTTCATCCTGTTTGCCTCTGTTTCCTCATCAGTTGCAGAAAGAAATGGCAAACCACTCCAATATCCTTGCCCCCCCCAAAAAAAACCCAAATGGGATCGTGAAGAGTCAGACACAACTGAAAATGACTGAATAACAACAAAGGTATGAGGACACCCTAGATAAAGATGTCATCTGGAAACATAAAGATTTTTGAAAGCAATAATCCCCAGGTGAAAATATCTTTATTATCCTAATGACTTACTGAAAGCTGGAGAGAATGCAAGATGTGACTATGCTTATTTTTTTGTAGATTACAAAAAATATATTAGATTCAGTAAAGAAAAATGTCACCTTTAAAGGACCTCTCCCAACAAGGTGGCTCCCATCTATATGTCACAATCATTCAGGTTTCCTTGAAGATAGAATAAAAATTGTTTTGTTCAATCATAAGCATCAGGTGAGGCAGAACAGGAAGACATGCTCACCAGGTGTGTTTGCCAATGTATTGGAGGAGGTCCAGCGCAAAGACCAGGTGGAAGAGAGATTCTCTGTGGCTAATTAGGTCCTCCAGATGCTTCTCTTTGTCGAGCTCATTGAGTTGGTTGCACTGAGCTTTGAAATACTGAGGAGCTTCTTGGAAGAGATCTGTAAACTCAAAAGATCTAGTCATACTATTTACACAGGAAAAAGCAAGTGAATAAAAAATGTCTAATGCTCAGATTGTAACATGCAATTAAAAGGATCATAGATTCAGAGCTGGAAGGAATTTGGAAGCCACCAAGTCCAATACTCTCATTTTACAGTTGAAAAGACTCAGGCCCAGAGAGTTTAATTGACTTGCCCTGGGTCACATGACTAGCAAATGCCTGAGGAAGGATTGGAATTCAGGCCTTCCTGACTCCAAGTCCAGCCCATCCCCCCATGCATTTTACACACACACACACACACACACACACAACAACAACAACAACAATAACAAAGAATTAAACAGGGGAGGAAGATTCGGCTGAATTGCCTTCAAGAAAGAGTCAAGCTTCTCTAATGACTCCCAGCCTCTCTCAGAAATAAAGGCTCATCTCTTAATACCAATTGCTGACCAGTTTCATCATGCAGTGCTGTTAGAATATGCAGCGCAGGTGAAACAGTAGAGTCTCTAAGGAATTAAAAATCAATGCTACTCGATGGGAATGGAGAAGGGCACAGCAAGCATAAATAGACTACAGTATAGAATAAATAAGGAACTTTGGAGATCTGGAATAAAGGATGTGGTTTAAGCAAGAAAAGAAAAGATGGGCTGGTTATTTTGGTGAGAGTAAGGAGTGAGAAGCAGATAACCCAAATGCACCCCTGGCATCCTTGCAATGTCAGGAGAAAGGTAGGAAGGCATCCATCAAGTAATGGGTGGATCACCTGTGGCGAGTCTTTGGGAAGATAGGGATGAGAATCAGACACAACGGGCAGGCACAGAAGAGGTTGCAATCAGCATCAATGGAGGGAATCCACAAATCAATGAGACGACAGATCTGTCTGAATATGAAAGAAGAAAAAAGTTTGCCTATTGAATAAATAGAGGAAATTATAAAAGATAATTTAAATGGATTGGATTTTATAAAAATGAGTTTTGCATGACAAAAGGTAACACAAACAGAGCAAAGGGGAAAATAGATGGGAGAATATCTTTGTAATAAATATATTTCATAATATCACTAAAATTGACAAGAAATTTACACAATCTGATATAAACAAATAGATAAAAATGCAAACTTTTCAAAGGGAAGTTTTCGAAAGAAGAAACAAATTTTAATAACCACTTGAAAAATGTTCAACCTTTTGAAGATCAGAAATTCTGTGATATCATACCTTAAATAGACTAAGATAATTCAAAATAATAAATTGTGTCCAGAGAGAGAAATTATTAGTACCACAGTTCTGATGTTGCTGTGAAGTGAGCCACATGTCTAGAATCCAGTGTGGAATTATCCACTAATATTTATGGAGCTGCTCAGTCTTTGACCCAAAGATCTCATTACCAGGAATATACTCCAAGGATATATTGGATAGAGTAGGACAGAGATAGGGACTGGTCCCCAGATTGCCAGGTTCTTGTGGAGAAATTAAAGTGAGGGGCAAACAGACTGTGGCTGGGTCCATCCAGGATCCTTTCAGGATTTTCCATTTAATTTCCAAATAAGTGGAAGGTGACAAGTTGACACTCTGAAACTGAAAAACAGGCCAAGACCAGACTGTGATTTGCTTTCTTTTGTGCGTCAAAGCAGGCATGAAGCCCCATCCTGAAGCATTGTGGGTATTCCACATCCAAACCTTCCCCACCTGCTGAGAGCCCAGGTGGAGTGGGGCCACACAGTAGTAGTAGGAGTACTATTGTTCTGAGCAAAGCCTTTCCCTGGCTCCCAACAATCCCTCTTTGGAAAAAGTTTGCAGAACTTCCCTGGCAAGCTGGAAATTTACTTTGAGGGAGAACATAAGGAATTGACCCAAGATTTCCCACCCAGGCTGGCAGCCTCTGGGAGAAAACAGACAGATGCAGAGTTTTCTCTTGTTCATCAATTGCTTTTCCGATTCCAAGAAAACCAAGATCATTTTCTTGGATGCAATGAAAACATGGGGAGGAAAAAATGGATGAAAGTAGCTGAGCTCCCTCTCTGTGAAGGAGGGCACCTTTTCCCATCACATATCCAGCCCTGGTTTTGTTTTGCTTCATTTTTCCCAAGCAAGTCAATCATACCTAAAGAAAGATGGAGATACAGGTCTGCAGCTTGCTAAGGGTTCAGGTTTGCCTTCAGCCCCAAACTCTTGAGATATGCTTCTTAATGAGACATTCAAATTATTTGAATTTTCTAGTTCACTGGGGACTACAAAGGTATGTTTTTGCCAGAAAGTTTCTTGGCAGGATTCCATCTGTACTTTGAAGGAAGGTGACAAGGTGGTGCAGTGGACTGGGCTTGCAGTCAGGAAGACTTGAGTTTGAATCTTCCCTCAAATGCTTACTAGCTCTGTGGTCCGGGACAAGACACTTTTCAGGACTCAGTTTCCTCATTTGTGAAAGTTAGACTCAATGTCATCTCGTGTCTCTTCTAGTCTAAATCTCCTTCTATTCTGTTATAAGCTCCTTGAGGGCAGGGACTGTCTTTCTTTTTATTAATTGTATCACCAGCTTAGTACAATCCCTAGCTAATACTAGGCAATTAATAAATGTTATTGAATTGGATTGGATTGAAATCTATGATTCTATGTGGTAGAGATGAGGATGAATGTATTCTGGACAAGGAGGAGCCTCTGTGTGAAAGCAAAGATGTGAGTCGGGGCTCAAGAGTTCATAGACTCAGGTCCAAAGTTCTAGATCTGGAAGACACCTTGCCAGATGAGGACACAGACCCAGAGAGGGAGAGTGACTTGCCCAAGTTTACACAGGTAGTTAGGGGCCCAACTCAAACCCAGAGCCCCTGTACTTTATACTACAAGAGAAGGTCAGGTACATTTGTCAATCAAAAGTTCCTAGAGCACCTGAGGACCCCAGAGAGTGTCCCAGAGAGATCTTGACCAGGAATCCTTTCTGTGAAACCCCTGACCAAGTCGCCCTGTGGCTTCTGCTTAAGGACCTCAAGGGCGGAGAACACAGCTTCTCCCAGACAGTCCTCTCCATATGGGGAGTTATCTCATCATTAGAACATTTTCCTATATTCCCAACAGGCACTCATTGGTCCTTGCTCTGCTTTCTTGGGCCAGGCAGAATGATTCAAATCCCTCCTTCATGTGACCTTCTTCCTAATATCTGAAGATGGAGATGATGGTCCAATCACATCTACTCTGCTCCAGCCAATCCTCATTTGACATGGACTCCAAGCATTTTGTCAACCTGATTGTCCTTCTCTGGCCACTCTCCAGATCATCAGTGTCTTTCAGAAAAGGTAGTGACGCCTAGAACTGAGCATAATTGTCTAGATGTGGGCAGAGCAGAAAGGGAGGGCCTTATCATGTCCCTGTCCTGGGCCCTATGCCTCTCCTAATAGAGCCCAAGACTACAATCCCCTTTCAAAGTAGCCAGATCACACACTATCAATGTGTATTGGGCTTGTGGTCCAGTAAAACCCCGATCTTTTTCAGACAACCTGCTATTTAGCCCACCAAGGTGATTTTGGAAACCCAACTGCAAGACTTCACATTCAACCTAGTTAAATTCTATTTCATCAAAGTTGGCTCTATTATCTAATCAAGACCTTTTTTGCATCCAATGTGATCACAAGATTGATTTTAAGATAAATATAAAAGACTGAACATTCAAATTGATACATATACACTATATGGGACAGGGGAGAGGATACTGGATTTGAAGGCAGAATTTCTAGGATCCAGTCCCAACTCTCCCACTTATTAGCTGTGTGACCTTAGGCAAGTCACTTTCCTTAGAGAGGACTTCAGTTTCCTGTGGTATAAAATAAGGATGTTAAATCCTTTTAGCTCTACAGCTAGGACCTTATTTGTCATCTGTCCAGTAGTGTTTCCTGGGTGATCTGACTAGGGTGTAAAGTGTCTATGTGCTGGTTAACAGGGTGTCTCCTACCCAGTGCTTATGGGGGGAGAGAAAAGGGAATATGACTAAAGGGTAGGAAACCTGACAAGACAGAGCTGGGGAAGCATCCCAGCTGCCTTGACCCCAACCCCAGGAAGTCCCCACAGCAGGCCCACCCTTCCAATGTCTGTATTCCTGAAATGACCCTAAAGGGATCCTCCTGCAAAATGAAAAGACCAAACATATCAAGTTCTATTTTCTCCCCTATACTGTCATAGCTGAAGAACTTCTCTGAGGATCTTTTTGGCACCAGCCTCTCTTTGAGGGAGGGCTAGGAAGGGTAAAGGAATGAGCAGGAAATGAGGGCTGGGAAGCAGAATGAGGGGTGTTATCCTGGGAGGAGCAGGGCAAGGCTATTGATTAAGGCCCAGCTGCCAACATTCCCACTAACAGCCAGGGGAAACCAAGGAAGGGGAACATGGCCTTCCTTTAATCATTATTTTCAGGGTAGGAGAAAAGGAAGTAAGAGAAGAAAATTGGGAGAGATTATGAAAAAGAATAGAGATTTAATAGAGGAAGCTACTTTCTTACATGTGCGTACACATATGCAGACACCAATGGAGAGGAAAGGAGAGGGGAGAGGAAGGGGAGGGGAGGGAGGGGAGGGGAAAAGAGAGGAGAGGGAAGAAGAAGAGAGAGGAGAGGGAAGAAGAAGGGAGGGGGGAGGGAAAAAGAAAGGAGAGGAAGAGAAGAGATGGGAGGAGAGGAGAAGGGAGGGGAGGGCAGAGGACAGAAGGGAAGGGGAGGAGGAGAGGGGAGAAGAGGAGAGGGGAAGGAAGGAGAAGAAGAGAGGGGAAGGGAGAGGAGGAGAGGGAAGGGAGAAAAAGCTCTATCAGAGTAGTTTAAGAAAAATTAAACAGAGGCGAAAAAATAGTCACTTAAAAGTGGAGGGGCTGGGGGCAGCTAGGTGGCACAGAGAGCAGAGCGCAGCCCTGGAGTCAGGAGGACCTGAGTTCAAATCCGGCCTCAGACACTTGACACATGTACTAGCTGTGTGACCTTGGTCAAGTCACTTAACCCCAAATGCCCTGCCAAAAAACACACAAAAAAAGTGGAGGGGATTTTGAAAAATCTAAAACAAAAACCTTAAGAAACAAATGCAGTAAAAAAAAAAAAACAAAAAAAACCAGAAGTCTGACTGTCATGACTTTAAATGTGAATAGACTAAACAACACAATAAAATGAAAAATGTGGCAGAATGCATAAGAAAATAAAAGCCTAATCTGTCATTTCTAAGAAACCTCCACAAAGGAAAGGCACCTACAATAACAAAACAAGAAGCTGAATCAAAATCTGCCACACAAAAGAGGTGGAACTCACACTATTAGACAAACCAAAAACAAAAATTCATAATATCAGTGAAAATAAATAAACCAAAATATTGCATTATGCTCATAGGAACCAAAGACAATGAATCAAGATCAATATGAAACAGATATGCATCAAATGGCAGAATGTCTAAATATATAAATGAAAAGTTAACTGAGTTGCAACGAGGCATTTATAATAGCATAATAATCATAGGAAATATTAATGTTGCTTTCTCAGATCTAGATAAATCTAACAGAAAAAATAAACAAAACTAACTATAAAAATGAACAAGCTGTTGGAGAATTTAAAGATAAAAATACATGGCTTTTTCTACATAGAAGCATTAAAGAATATATGGTCAATCCTCAACTTTTGCAGGGGTAACATTCCTAGGAAACAGTGCAAAAGTAAAAAGAATGAATGATAATATACTGAACCTATGGGAAATAGGGAGTTAGGTTCACATGACTCCCAAAAACTGTATTCCTTTTCTAGAAATTACTGAAAATTTACTTTTCTGCATGCAATTCTTTGTAACAGAACACTAATTCTGATAATATACATATTTCTTACATAGTAGAAAGGAAATAGCACTTAAAATGCAGCACACAAAGTAAAATTGGTAACATGCAAAACACATTTTTCTCACTAGTGATTCTCTAGAATTCTGTGACTTTTTGTGCTAACATCTCAATAAAAAAAAACAAAAAACCAAAAACATTGATTTCACACAATACTGTTCTGCTCTCTGCCTTAGCCACCCTCTGAAAACCAAGAAAGATATTGCCGGGACTTTCGTTGTTGCTGTTGGAAGTCCCTGTGACTGAAGAGGTATCAAAAATCATCTCCAACATTCCTAGCGCACAGGGAGTTCTTCATAAATGGTAGGGTGAACAAGACCAGTGAAGTGTCTAGTGAGATACCAGGTGCTCCACAAACTTGTGCGCATCACGCCTCTCCCTTTTTTCTCTACTGCATAGTTGCCGACTAAAAAGTGAAAATGAGATTCCTAATCAAATCACTCAAATGCAAAAGAAACTTAAACTCAAGAATGTTGAGGATTGACTAGATATTCTGAACACTGAGTAGGTCAAAGAACAAATAGTGAAAACAGTTCATACCCATATTAAAGACATAATGTTGAGAAAAAACACATAAATATAAAACAATGTGGCAAAATGCCAAAATTTCTGGTATGATTCTGTTTTATATTTTTTTCAACATTCATTTCCATAAGGTTTTGAGTTCTAAATTTTGCCCCCTCCCCGAGACAGCTGCAATCTGATATAAGATAGATTTCTTTCTTAAGGACCACGCCTTAAACGCAAATCACTCTGGCTGTCATTGATTGGCCAGCAATAGGTCCCAGCCCAAGCCCCACTTCATCATTGTTTGGCCCCGATGGCCCAGAGTGAATGTAAATAACCATTGTTTCTGTTTTGGCCAGGAACCCCGAGCATCTTCCCCTCCCAGATTGATTTTTTTAATTAGGTAGAAAGGATTATTCTTTGCCTCATTTCTTTTTAAATGAATTGATTGATTATGTGAAAACCACTCACCTCCCCCTTTCTTTCTGCAAAGACTATGGACCATGGGACTAGGTACTATGAGTAAGAAACACTACATATAATTTCAGACGTTCTTGGTAGGTCAATTAGTTTTGCTGAACTGCCTTTTTTTTTCTCTCTTTTATTCTTTGTTATAAGGTAAGGCTCTCTGGGAGGAGATACAAGAGGGATACCCTGGGAATGTTGGGAATTTACAAAACAAAGATGTCAACAAAAGTTTATATGAGAAGTTTACAGCTTCTTAAATAATCCTTTCTGAACACTGAAACATTGGCACAACTATTGAGAAATTCTCAATTTTTAAAAAATGTTGTTGTTGAAAGCAGCCCTGTGAGAGGCATCATCCTAGGGTTCTTTGTTGTCTCAGGATGCATGCTACCTCCCCCACTGATGGTGTGGGGATCTGTGGGAGATTATATAGTGGAAACAATTCCTGATTGTTTAATTATTCTAGTCCATTAAAAGCATTTTCACTTTGAAATCAAATGTAAGCAGACTTGGTTTGTCGCAGAGACATATTACATTGGGGCTCAGAGCTATGAGTTTGAACAGAAGATTGACCCAAACAGGCACATGAACCTGGACACAGCTGAGGAGACAAAAAGGAATCTTTTCATTTCACAAATGAGGAAAGCGGGACTCAGACAGAAAAGTGTCTCTCCAAGGTACCTGTGCAGTAATGCAAGCCTCCTAACTCAAACCCAGTGCTCTTTTCAAACACTTCTCTGCCTTTGTACCTGAGTTCACATCTAACCAAAAGAAAATCAACCCTCCATCTCCCCCAGCAAATATCCTCCAAAAAAAAAAATAAAGTGTGGATGGGGTGGGGAATGAAATGAAAATGAAATATTTTGCATGCTTTGATTTTCCAACTCCTGAAATATGTTTTCGTTTTGTCTTGCCAGCCTTCTCACACATGGCAGAGCAGTCCCTATTGTAGCCTTAATGAATATTCCACCTGCCCAAACCAGAAAGAACAAGACTACCCCTGAGGGGCTAGGGGCTGCTTCCATAGCCTCCAAGAGAGATGCCATTCAATGGGTCTGGTGTCAAAGGGTGATAATAGATAAGGTTTGTAAAGCACTTCATAGACATCATCTCATTTGAATCTTACTACAACTCTGTGAGGTAATCTCTGCATCCTTATCCCATTTACTTAGAGCCCAACAGCACAAGCTTGGCTATAGTAAGAACTGAGGTGTGTGTGTGTGTGTGTGTGTGTGTGTGAGAGAGAGAGAGAGAGAGAGAGAGAGAGAGAGAGAGAGAGAGAGAGAGAGAGAAGAGAGGAGAGGAGAGGAGAGGAGAGGAGAGGAGAGGAGAGGAGAGGAGAGGGGAGGAGAGGGGAGGGGAAGGGAGGGGAGAGGAGGGGGAGAGATATGGGGAGAAAAAGAGACAGAGACAGAGAGAGAGAGGAGAGGGAGAGAGAGACAGAGAGAATGACAGAAACAGAGAGAAGGAGAAAGAGTCAGAGAAAATGGTGGAGGGAGTGGACATTGTTGCTCTGCAGAAATGATCTTAGGAGCCATCTAGTCCAATTCACAGCTGAACAAATCCCTGCTAAACTAACAGTGTGACCTTGACCAAACCAATTCCTTTCTCTAATACTCATTTTTCTGATTTGAAAAAGGAAAGAGTAGGACTAGATGACATCTAATATCCCTTTCTGCATATATATATATATATATGTATATATATATATATATATATATATATATATGTATATATATAACACATGTATACACATATATATGAATGTATTCCCCTATGAATTCTTAACCTTTTGAGGCAGTCCATTCCATTTCTGGTAGCTCTAATTGTTAGGAAGTTATCAGGCTGATATCAGGCTGCAACTGGCCACTCTACAATTTCCGACTATTGTTCTTTGCTTCCTCTCTGAGGCCCAGCAGACTGGGTCTAAACCCTCTTCCACAGGACAACTTTAAAATACTTGAAGACACCTCTCATGGCCTCCCTGAGCTGTCATCATCATCATCCCCTTCTTCCCCCCATTATCAAAAATGCCCTATCTAGTCCTTTGTTGTTCAGAGGACTATAACAGGCTTAGAAGACGATTCTCCAAGTAACTCAGTCTGAAGTGAAGTGGGGCATGTCAGGGAATTGCCCCACCTCTCAATCTCCTGTTTGATTCATTACATTATTAATTTACTACCTGAGTTCTATGTTCTGATATTTCCTCATAAATAAATAGAACCACATAAGCTCCCTCATTAATTAATCAATTTGTTTTGAGCTCTTATCCCAAATAAAAAATAAATTGGAGTAACTTGTTTTCCTATAAAGTTTCTGTAATTTTTTTCCTCACATTTAACTCTGCCCTCCCTCCAGTCTCAATGGCTTAAATAAACATCAGTGTTACTAGTGCTGATATATTAAAACAATGTATCACAGTGAGAATAATAATTCTTAGAGTATCTCAAAGCATCAGCTGCAACTTCTGACTTCTCTTCTACTCTGGAACACAGCCCCACCATTCAGCTTTAGGGACAGCAAAATGGATTTTTTAAAAATTCCCTTTAGGATACCTCACCCACAGGATAAGAATTCAACTCACTTCTCTCAGAAAAGATCTCTTTAGTTTTTTTTCTTTTTTTTCCCCTTAACAATGACAGTTAATTCCATCAGCCTTTGAGGGAAAGATATCTCTTGGTCCTTTATTCCTGATATCCCACAGCCTTGATACAGACATGGCAGTTAACACTCACCAGATGACAGCTAAATTGCCATTCACTCCAATTTTCTGCTCCTTCTTAAAGACACAGTAAAAGTACCTGTGGTAATGTTAGAAGAAACTATTGAAGCTTGTGACACAGGGCCATAACATGCAAATTTTCAATATGGAAGGGACATTAGAGATCCTCTAATCCAACCACCAGTAATATTCACAAAATCCTATGGATGTGGTTTTAGGGGTGCAGGGACCCCAAAATACTGAGGTTTGGAGCAGAATTGTCTGAAAAGAATTCCTGGATTCAGGCCATCTTTTAGTCAAGTGGCAAAAAGTTTATTATAATATGAATATGGTGAGCAAGGCTCCTTATCGAACTTGCAACCCAACAGGAGTAATGCTAAAGCTCAGATAGAACAAGTTAGTGCATTGTGTGCCAACCACGTTAGTTAGGTGCTAACAGTCAGTTTCTGTACCTTCGGTGCAGGCATCATTCACTACTGGCAGGCCTGGGGCAAGGGGCAGAGGGAAAGGCGGGGCTTTCCTAAGGGATCTGTAGGTCTGTACATCTGCATCAGGAACAAGATAGCCTCAGGAGTTGACATCTACAGCTTGATCTCTGAATCGTATATGTACGGTAACTGTGTATATCAGTACATGAAAGTTCTGCTGGTAGAAGATAATTCTGTTCATAAAAGGAAAATTCTATAGAGGGCAACTTGTTCTGACAGGGAGAGATAGTTTGCCTCCTCTGGGCCCACTCGTGAGTTATTGCCAGAGGTAGGGTCTTTGGACTGAGGAGAGATATAGTCCTAGGGCTGGAATGTGAGTGCCCCATCGCTATCAGACAGATTTTGTTGATGATATTTAATCTGTACCATAATCCTGTAAAATAGGCAGGACAGGTATTATTAATCCCGAAGCTCAAAGGGGTTGTGACTTCCCCATAGTAACATAGCATGGTTGGAAGCAGATTGTGAACTAGAACACAGAGCTTCTTACTCCTAAACCAGAGTTGTTTCCACTACCTCACACTCCCTTTGTGTAGCACAATGAAAGAACCAGGGGGAAGAGAGAAGAAGGCTAGGAAGAAGGAAGGAGACAGAGTGCCTCCCAAAGGTCAGGCACTGGTCAGGAAGGTTCTGATGCTGAATGGTCCTCAATAAACTTTTATTAGCTCTTTACCCCCCAGCGTCCCTTGGTGACTGGCATCCCAAAAAGGTGACATTCCTTTTAGAGACAATGACTCTGACTTTGTTGTCTTAGCCAGGAAACTGAGACAAATGGTGAGAATCTCTATCCAGGTAGGAGGGAGAGATGGTGTTATGGAGAGAAGAGATATATGACACCGGGGGGGCCTTGGCTTCCCTTCAAATCAGATGAATTGGGTGGCCATTTTCTCCTTTCCTGTGATTAGCAAAAGAATCCTCCCAAATTATTGGATTCGGGGCTAGAAGTGACTAAAGGTCATCTGAGTATCATGGGATGACAGAGCAAGAGTGAGAAGGAAACCAGGCCATCTCCTTCCCTGGCTCTCCATTTTAGAGAGGAGGAGAATGAAATGAGGGAGTCATTCAAACGTCATGAAGTTACACAATTCAAGTGATGCTGTCATAGCCTTTTTTGGGCAGTACAGGGCAAATCACTTAATATCTTAGAATCCTTCAATCAAGGTAGAATTCACCTTAGAGATCACCCAGCCAGCCTCTTCATTTGACAAAAGAGCAAGCTCAAGGAAGGGACAAAGGTCACAGAGCTTGAACTAGAACCTGGCACACTGACTCCACTTCTGACGTTGAGGCAAGACATGAAAATTTCCTGGGACTCAGTTTCCTCGTCTGTAAAGTGAGGGATTTGGACTAGACAGCCCCAGAGGTCCCTTCCAGCGTGCTCTTTTCCTTCACTGCCCTGTTTTGTATTCTAGGCATATTTTCTAGGAAAGATGGTCTGATTTGGTTTTTCTTGCTGTTGTTCTTAATTGGATGAGGAGAAGGGGGACTTCCCTCTGCTTTATAGGAGTGAAGGCATAGAACACAGATCAAATTTGAAATCCAGAAACCCCAGTTTGAATTGGTTCCTCTTGACACTTACTGCAAGGACAGCTCAGGGGTGCAGTGGATAGAGTGCTGGGCCTGGAGTCAGGATCACTTATCTCCCTGAGTTCAAATGACTTGACTCTGTTTGCCTCAGTTTCCTCATCTGTAAAATGATATAGAGAAAGAAATGGCAAACTATAGGTCAAGATAAAAAAGAAGAAATAGAAAACCATTCCAGCATTTTTGCCAAGAAAACCTCAAGTGGGGTCATGAAGAGTCAACCGACTGAATAATAATGACTTACTTGCTTTATGACCTTGAGCAAATGACTCTTCTCTGAACTCAAGATTCTTTATCCATAAGATGAGGATAATCATAGTTTTGCCACCTGCCTCAGGTGTCTGTAGAAGTATGTTATTATCATGTGCGTCTGCAGGAACTGCCTTGAGTCAACTGTATTCCAGACTAGCCAGGAAGAATTCCATGTCAGCAGGGAGATAACACTGAAGTTCCATTCATAGGACCTTAGGATCACTCAGGTAGTTCATTCCCCTTATCTCTGCCTCATTTTCCTCATCTGTAAAGGGTGCGGGGGAGTTTGTCTATGAATCAATCTACAAACATTTGTTCTGTGCCTACTTATAGTGCCAAGCACAATGCTAGGCCCTAGGTATACAAATACAAAGAATGAAACCATCTCTTCTTTCAAGGACCTTAAATCCTAGTATTCTAACATTCTAACTAGTGAGATAGTATAGACTATCCTGTCCCACTCCAAACCTATGATCCAGTTTTGTAAACTAACATGAGCCTTGTTTTCCTCAAGTGTAAAATAAGGAAATTGGGCTTAATAGACTCAAAGGTCTCACCCAGCTGAAGGTCTGAGATCCTTTGCCCTTGTTCACTAATGCTCCCCAGAAATGGCTGAATACTTTTGTGCCCCAAGATTGGAACAAAGAATTTTGTTCCTACTTCCTATGTTTTAGGGTACCACGTGAGAGCTTCTTCCAATTCATCCTCCAATGAGCAGTCAGTGAAGTTAAATCAGGTCACAGTAGTTGTTGTCAATCATTCTTCATTTTTGAAAAGGACCAATTACATTAGGAGAGTGATGTTTTGACTTTCAAGTGAATTGGATTTAAGTGGGGCAGAGCTGTGCAAAGGCACCAGCCTCATTCTCTCATCCAGAGTCATCGGCATCCAGTGGCAGGATGTACGTCAGGATGACTGGGGCTCTCAGGCTACAGATTGCAAGATGAATGATGTGAGTCCAGCTAACACTCTGTAGTTACAGGAATTAGTCATTACAAGAGAGAAGAGCCAGGAGCTGATGGGCTGTGACACCATGCTGGTGTAAGGGATATGCTGCCCATGTGAGAGGTGTATGTCTACATGGGTTGTCTACATGCAGTTCAAGGGAACACATTGATAGATAGTTCTGGAATCTTGCCCACCTCTCTCCAAGGGAAAGTTTTATTCTTCCTAGAGAAGAATGGGAGAAGTACACATGAGGCTGCCTGCTCTGTTCCCTTCTGAGAAGGGGTACCAGACTGGAAATTTTGTCTATCTACCTCCCTAAATATTTCTGTTCTAGGGGCATGATTTTTTCAAAGGTTCAAAAGCAACAATGCTATAACTTCCTGGTGTGACTAACCAAGCTTATACATTCAGGCTTGTAGTTTTTGCCATCAAATGCTAGTTCCCCAGAAGACCACATATAATGAAGAGTCGATGGATCTGTTTATCCAAGCAGATAGCATGAGAAAGCAGAGAAGTTGTACAGCTTATAATATATGATAAAATACGTGAGTGAATTAGCTCTTTACATGAGAGCAAATTGAGATCTCACTCAACAGAGAGCAAGAACCCAGATCTCACCCAACGAGAAATTCTTCAAAGTCTCCTCAAAGGCAAGCTGGAAGATGATATGGAGTCCGTTGCCTCCCATATGTCTGCCACTTGCCCAATTCCTTTGCCCCCTCTTTCCCTACAGCTCTCTCCATGAAAAGGGTCTGAAACCAGGAGTCTCTACCTCTCTGAGCAGGAATAAAGATGATCTTTCCTTTCCAAAGTTCTCCTAACAATTCTGCTCCTACCACAAATGCTTGGTCATCATTCTCTTCCCCAAAGAGGAGGATCTTACATAAAATACTCCAGGTTTTAAGCCCAGGTTACACTGAAAACATGAAGCAAGCAGACCAGGAAGGTAGAGAGATGACCACTAGGTGTCCATTAGAAATGCCAATGGTGGGTCATGCTGCTTATACCAGTCTCATCGAGCTTTGGAGTGTTGAGATTTCTATGTGGAAGTACTCCTTGCTGAGAAGAACTGATTGTTGCTGTCTAAGGGAAATTGGCCAATTCCAAAGGAGGGAGACCCAAGCTGGGTTCATGTGAAAGCCCATGCATGGTCAGTAGGAGGCAGTACATCAATGATCATGTGGCATATGGTATCTTCAAAGAAATATTTTCTTCCACTGTTAATTCTCTTTTTGTTTTGGGTAACTAACTGTGAATGAAAAAGCTAAAGATTGGATCACATGCTAACAGATGATTATGTAAATGATATAGCCTTCTAAGGTCTGTGAAATGTTCCACATACATTATCTCTTTGGGGCCTCACTGCAATTCCATGAGGTAGTTGCCATTACCGTCCACATTCCACTTGTGTAGAAGGTGAGATTCAGACAGGTCAGATGGTTTGCTCAAAGTCACACAGCTAGCATGTTTGAGTGAGAAACAGCAAGCATTTAGTAAAAGCTTTAGTTAGTGTCAAGGTCTGGAGATACAAAGCTCTCCAGGAAAATAGCCTGTCCTCAAGGACCTCCAATTCCTCAGTGGGGGGGGGGGGGGGGTGGGGGAGAGGGGAGGATGCACATTGAGAAAAGCACAAACCAGATACCAGGTTCTCTCAGCACCTGGAGCGCTTACCTCCACTTCCAAGTCAAGAAGACTAGTGTCTGCCTAGAACATAGAATCACCCAATCAGAGAACTGGAGAATTGGAAGGAACCTCAATGCACTCTAGTGCTAGTCCAACCCTTTCAAGGAAAGCATCCCCACTCTAATGTGCCCAACAGATGGTCATCCACAGTCTTGTGAAAAATCAGAGTCCCAGATGATTCCTGAAGAGCAGGGAGGGCTTGACTGCACTAATAGAGGGATTTTCCTTACTGGAAGTTCCGTACAACAATGAAATCACAGATCTGGTTCCCAACCAAAAATACAAAGATGAATAGGGTGGGGGAGAATAAAAACCAGTGGAAAGAATAAGGAAAGGCCTCACTGAGGAGATGTTACTTGAGCTGAGACTTCAAGGAGACTAGAGATTGCAAGAGTAACCAAAAGAAAGTGCATTTGAGAGTTGGGAATGGACAGGCTGTACCACAGCACTATGGAAGAGGCATTTCTTGCTCCCAGAGAAAGGCAAATAGGGCAGTCTGGCCAGAGCAGGGAATCTGGGAGCACATCGCAAGTTTGTATTTCTCTTGGCAAATTTGAACTGAGAACTTCTAGACTGGGCTAAGTTTTACAAGTTAGATAATGGAGCATGCCCTAAGTGTTTCCTACCTCCTTATTACTGGAAAGAGTGCTTGCCTAGCAACTCAAGAGACTGCCTCCTTTCTTCCTAGTTAGTGTGTGTGTGTGTGTGTGTGTGTGTGTGTGTGTGTGTGTGTGTGTCTGTGTCTGTGTCTGTGTCTGTGTGTATATTATTTCCTCACCTCAAGGAATCATGGTATCATAGATTTCATGCTGGCAGGGACGTTGGAGCCTATCTACTTCAACTACCTCATTTACAGGGGAAGGAACTGAGAACTGGAGAGAGGAAGTGAATTATCCAAGGTCATCTGTGTAGTAAACTTGTGGTGCGATGGGAAGAGCATTAGCTCAGAAGCTAGAACCTCTGGGTTCAATCATCACCTGTGACTCAAATATAATAAGGAACACAAAGAGTTCTTTCCACTGCATTAAATTATCTCACCCAGTCAGAAAGAGCTGGATTCAAAACCTGCCCCTAACACATGCTGTCTGTATGACCAGGGACAAGCTACTCCATCTATCTGAGCCTCAGTTTCTTGACCTTTAAAATAGGGATATTACTACCTGGAAGTAGATCCCTCACATGGTTATAGGGATCAAATGAGATCATGCCTGTAAAGTGATTTAATTTTAACATCTAAGTCAACAAGTCAATAAGCATGTGCTAAGAACCTATGTTCCAGGCACCATGCTAAAATCATTGGGGGCACAAGTAAAGGTGAAAATCAGTTCCTGATTTCAAGAAGCTCATGGTCTAATGGGGAAGACAGCATGCAAATAGCTACTTACAAATAAGATATATCCAGGGTAAATTGGAGACAGTCTCAGAGGGAAGGGACTAATATTAATTTTGATTAGACGTGGTACATGAAAATGTCTGGTCAAGTCAATGCAAAGATTGTTTGATTTTTCTTTTGAATGACTTTGCCTTCAATTTTTTCTTCTTCTTCAAAAGAAAATAGTAATAACTGACCACACATAGGCTCGGGGCCCTTCACAAAAACTGTGTCCCTGTACTATCACTTTGATCTGCAGGCATTTTGGAAATGGATCCAGCTGCCCTTTGAGCACTGACTGAAGCCCCTGGATCTTCATTTATTCCAGGTTCCCTCTTCTTCCCAGATGTTCGTGTTTTCCCCTCTAAGATGAATTCCCTTCATGTATCTTATAGGTATCACTATTTATATACATGTTGTTTCCCTTCCCCTACCTCCAGCTAGATGAGAAACTCCTTAGAGGAAAGGACTTTTGCCATTCTTTGCATCCCCTGCACTTTGCACAATGCCTGATACTTAGTAGATGCTTAATAAGTGAAATACAGGTTTATTGACTGAGATAACATTCATTCATTTGCCTCAGGAATAACTTGAGGAACCTCAGTATGCATATAAGAATCCTCTTCTCTTCCAATAAAATATATAAATAGATGAAGGAATTTCAATTGCAGAATCATACACATTTTTTCCCAGATGGAACATTCACATTTTCTGTTTAAAGACTTAATGGTAAATATACTGTGTTCGGGGAATAGTCATCACTTTTCCTGCCTTTTTCATGTAGGGATTTAGGAGCATAGGACTTAGAACTGGGAGCTCCTCAGAGTACATCTCATCCAACTCCCTTCATTTTCCAGATGATGCCCAGAGAGGGCAAGCAACTAGCCCAGGGTGGCACAGGAAAAGAAGCAGCAGAGGCATGACTGGCCTTGGGGTTTTGAACTCTAAAGCCAGCACTCCTCCCCTTCCCTCCCCTCCCCTTCCCCTCCCTCCCCTCCTCTCCCCTCTCCTCTCCCCCCATCTCCTCTCCTCTCCTGTCTTCATGGATGCTATGCTCCCAAGGGCTTTCATCAGTCCCCAAATCACATCTAGAAATTGCTGAACCTCTCCTCCTACCTCTTAGGGTATACCCCATCCTGGCTTTGCAAAGGAAGCTAAGGCTGGCCCAAGATGTAGACTCCAGATCCCTTTCTTAAGGCCTGTGGTGAGCACCTCTCAGCAATGAGGGCTCCATTAACAGCTCCAGAAGTCCAGGCGCTGGGGGGAGGGGGAGAGAAGCTGTTCCCTAAAGGATGTCTGTTGCTGGACTTTTCCAGCAAAGCAGCTTTGCCATTAAACTCAATGATGAACTGTCCCTGCTATTAAAAAAAAAAAGAGGACTCTGAAAAACAGCCTGCTTGTAAATAACCTTTTTGGTGCTCCATAGTTTAGGGGAGGAGGAAGGGGGAGGGGGAGAGGGAAGAAGGGAAGGATAGAGGTGAAGGAGGGGAAAAAGGAGAGGGAGGAGGAGACTGTGGAGGTGGGGAATGCTCTTCTCTTGACCCTGTATATAGGGAGAGCTAGAAGAGGCCAAAGCACGGTGTGGAAAGCAGCCTCTGTGGTCCTCAGGAATTCCTTGACTTCAGTCATTCAATCCAAAGCCAGTAAGGGAACACCCAATCCCCAGCTCACAGAGGGCATTTACATAGTATTTTAAAGTGTGCAAAGTGTTTTGCCGACATAACTTACCCTGATGCTCAATAACAACCCTGTGCAGTAGCTGCATTGCTTATCCCTATTTTACAGGTGAAGAAACTGAGGCTTGCCTTGGGGGTGACACTAAATGTAAATTAAATGAGGAAGAATAGCGTTCCAACTCTTAATAACATTTGTGAAGGACAGTGAGACCCATAAACATAATAGGTTGGGAATATATAGTTTTTCTACTGTTCCTTTTTTTTTTTTTTTGACTTATTCAACCAGCACTTAAGAAACACTTACTGCTTCCCTGTCAGATGTTTACAAAGGGCAGAGTTTTCATTTTTTCTAGGATGGGGAAAATGAGGTCCCGCTCAAAGAAATGAGGAAGGAGTGACTGTCCTTGGGAAGTGCCATCGGGCCTAAATATTGTACCCACCCCCATCACAAAGAAGCCAAGCTAGTACTGTGGTCGTATCTCCTCTGAAACAAACTGTTAACCAAGGTTTTACAAAGGATTTAGTCGGCGCTTAGGGTTAGTTGTGCATAGGGATCCACCTCCTTTTTTAGGACTTGAAGCAGAGGGGGAGAGTAGTAGGGGGGGGGGGAAGAAGAAGAAAAGCCAAAAGGGAAAGGAAAGTGAGCTTTGTACTCTTCCGAGGCTGGCTGCTGACCTTTCTCCAAGCGTCTGCCCAGCGTGCTCTTCGGTGAGACGCCGGGTTCCGGAGAGCAGCCGGGCAGGGAAGGGAGCAGAGCAAAGCCGGCACAAAATAGCTCCCATCACTTTCTGCTCATTCCGAGAGGGGTTTTCAGTTCCAATTAAGCAGCGCAGTCCCTTCCCTTGATCAGGCTGGTTTCTTTGACAGTTCTGCACTAGGCGAATGCCTAATTGAGACCTGGTCACCTGGGAATATTTTCAATGGCATCAAAGCTATAAACTACCTCCAGTCCTCAAGCCCAAAGCTAACTGTGAAACAAAGAAATCACACTGAACCACTTCAAACGGCTCTGGCAACTTTGGGGTCCACATGTGGAATAACTGTTTAGTGCAGGAGTGAGAGATAAACTAGAAACACACACACATACTCCCTTTCTGAATGTGTCAGTCGGCTCTATCAATGCATGAAAGAGACACACTACTTTAGGGATGACTCCAAATAGTTAAGTGGGGGGATAATATCTTCAACAAGATCTGAACCCAAACTTTTTTTTTCTTCAAGCAAGCTAATTTTCTGGAAGTCTATTATATAGAACCTGACCAGGACGGAAAGGAGAATTGGGAAAGCAAATGTTTCTTTTTAGTCACTGGGTTGCCACAATTAGCTTGTTCCTTCCAGGTTCTTGGCAACAAAGTAGCTCCCCTCTTCCCACCAGTGACACCTTCAGATTTGGAGATAAAGAGCATACACGTTCATATATCGAGTTTTAAAAGGACGGGAAAATGGGTTTAGAAACGGTCATCAGAAAAGCCTCTCTTCTTAAAATCCCATTACCAAGTAAACTATCCTTGATATTCACCAGGCTACCTACCTGCCCCAAAGACATTTCCCCAAATTTCACAGGAAGGCTACGGGAAAGAATCTGAAGGGAATTAGGGAAAGGTGGGATCTGCCAGCAAGACAGTGAAATCCACGCAAGCACGAGGAAGGGCTGCTCCCACAAGTCCGGGGGCTTGCTTTCATTGCCCTTGTGGCTTTTGGCTTTTGGAGTTTTACTAGCTTTTCAGAAATACAGAAATGCATTTGTAAAAAGTATTGAAGGACTTTTGAACGAGCATTTTGCCTACACTGCCGCACACTTAGAATATGTGAGTTTTAAATCCAGCCATTCCAGTGACGTTTTCAGCTCTGGGTACGAGAAACAGCAATCTTCAGAGATGGATGGTGCCTCCATTTCGGTCTGCGTGGTGGTGCTTTACAGCGAAATAGAGGGTTCCTATTTGACTCATTCGTTCAAATAGATGTCTAGGGTTGTCCCCGTGTTGGGTGCGGGGTGGGGGTTGATACACAAAGGACTGTCCCAGAACTTCTGGTCTCTTGACAAGTTCTTTTTCCTAAGTGAACGTTAAATGTCTTCACCGCCAGAACTCTGAGAAATCGGGCTTTATTTGTGGATTTGCACCTCAGGTAAGAACTGAGGGAAAGGTTTTTGGGGATCGGGGATCAATGGGACACTTGAATTCTCTCTTCCTCCTCCACTCTTCCTGTTGTACGGTCTTTTCTTTTCCCTTCTCTACCCCCTTCTTTATCTTCTCATCTTTTTTCTGCCAATTAATTTTTTCTCTTTTTTCTTCCTTTCTCTCTTCTTCCTTCTTTTCACTTGCAACTGACCGCCTCCCGTCTGATCTTTCTTTCCCTTTTCGAATCTCTTTCCTCTCTCTCCCTCCCTCCCTCCCTTTCTCTCTCTCCTTCCTTTCCGTGTCTTTGCTATCTATTACCTCGCTGCCGGCTTCGACCTCCCCCTCCTTGATCGGGCCCCTCCTGGGTCCCTCCCAGGTCCCTCGGGATGCCCGGCGAGGGTGCGGAGCCTCAGTGTGCCAGGGCCGGCTCATCCCCGACGGCTCTGTCCCGCCTGAGGTTTCCCGGAGCGCTCCCCCAGCGGCGGGCGCTCGGGCTCCGGCGGCTCCAGCTCCGGCTTTGCGCTCGCCGGACTCCGCGAGCAAGCGAGAGAGATCGGTTAGAGGTGCTGGAGCGCGGTCACCCGGCCGGCCCCGAGGAAGGGAGGGGAACCCAGCTGAGGGACTGGGAGATCCCTGCAGCCCAGCCCCGACTTCCGAAGCGGGCGAGTCAGCAAACAAAGCCGCCGCCTCGGCCGCCGAGGGTCGGCCTGTAGGGAGGCCCCCAGGCGGGCCGGGCTATGCCACGAGTGTCCAGCGCAGGGCGGGGGGTGGGGACGGGAGCTGGGGGAGGGGGAGGGGAGCGAAAGGTTCCCCCCCCCCCCGGTGAAGGGGGGCAGAGAGATGGGAGAAGCAGTTCTCCTTTCGAGGTGCCTTCCCCAGATTTCGGCTCAGTGTAACCCAAAACTGTGAAAGTTTTAGCAGGGAGGGGGGGGAAGGAAGGGGGGAAAGGAAAGAAAGAAAAGAAGCTCATTTTCCTCCCCCTTGCGCCGGCGTCCAATCAGCGCTGGGCTCCGCACCTCCCTCACTTCTGACAACTATTTAGCAGCGGAGCCCAGCTAAAGTTTCCAAAAAAGTTAGAATAACTTCCTCTCTCAAAGACCTCAATTTTGCACAGCCCGTCCTTGAAATAAGAGACTTTCGAGAAACTTGGAAAACGTCGGGTCAGCAAAACTTCTGTTTTTCCAAAAGGATCTGTCTCAGGAATTTCAAACACATTGAGGCTTACACGCGCGCTCACACCGCGCGCTCACTCACACACACACACACTCACACACACACACACACACACACGGAAGGAAGGAAGGAGAGGAGAAAGAGGGAGAGTGGGGGAGAGGGGGAGAGAGAGAGGGAGAGAGAGAGAGAGAGAGAGAGAGAGAGAGAGAGAGAGAGAGAGAGAGAGAGAGAGAGGGGCAGTCAGTGAGTTTGCCTAAGTTTGTTTCCTTCCTCCTTCCCCTTGCCTCCTCACAGAAAGAATGGAGGAAGGCTCCAGTTCTCCGGTCTCGCCCGTGGACAGCTTGGGCACCAGCGAAGAGGAGCTGGAGAGGCAGCCCAAGAGGTTTGGCAGGAAAAGGAGGTACAGCAAGAAATCCAGCGAAGATGGCAGCCCCACCCCGGGCAAGCGGGGGAAGAAGGGCAGCCCCAGCTCGCAGTCCTATGAGGAGCTGCAGAGCCAGAGGATCTTGGCCAACGTCCGGGAGAGACAGAGGACGCAGTCCCTGAACGAAGCCTTCGCAGCCCTGCGCAAGATCATCCCCACTCTGCCCTCGGATAAACTCAGCAAAATCCAGACCCTGAAGCTGGCCGCTAGGTACATAGACTTCCTCTACCAGGTGCTGCAGAGCGACGAGATGGACAATAAGATGACCAGCTGCAGCTATGTGGCCCACGAGAGGCTCAGTTACGCCTTTTCTGTGTGGAGGATGGAAGGCGCGTGGTCCATGTCAGCATCCCATTAGCTCAGCACCCAAGACTCCCAAGAAGCCCGGCTGCTGAAGGGGTAGGTACCTGGTTCTTTTCTTCTCACCCTGCCCCTCTCCTCTTTCTCAGCGATTCCAGGTTTGGGTGGCACCACTAATTGGCCTGGACAGGAATAGCCGTGCACTTTGGTGGCCCATCATCCCCAAAGAAGGGATAGCTGGGCCTCTGGACTCTTTTTAAACCAGCACCCTCACCCTCCTAGGACTCAGACCAGAGCCCTCTCCAGGGGGACAGGCAAGGCTCAGGTGGCTTGTGTGGCTGTGCAGAAAACCAAACTCTTGTTCTGAGGATTTGGTCCCTGGCAATAGGCTACTTCGCACCTTCTTGTGTCTATGATATTCAGGGTTTTTGCTTTATCCAAAACCTGGGTGAATAAATGCATGGCTTTGCTCCACTCTCCAAGGACAAAAGTGGTGAGGGAGAATCAGGGAAGTCAGATCCGGGGCACCAAACTGGCAACAGGACACACTGCTCTCCCTTTTGCCCCATGGATGGGATATGCTGGCTGGAGTCTGGAGAAAGGAGGCAGCTCACAGATGGAGGAAGGGGACAGAACTTCCCACAGAGCCAGAAGGCATTTCTTATACAAACAGGAGTGTTTTTCTTTCTTGGGGGGGTGGGGGGAGAGGTTGTGTATGAGGACACAATCAGCAGAGCCCAGTGACAGCAAAGATGGACAACAGCTGCTGTTTGTACCAGAGCCTCCCAGGGCCCTGGAAGAGTCAGCCCTGATAAAGCTGTCTTAGAGGGATTTCGCTGATCCAGTTGGGCCTCTCCTGGAGGGGGGCACTTTACAAAAGCAGCCCTAATCTCACAGACAATCAGTTCTGTGCTAAGGCTTCATTAAAAAAATAAATTTAAAAAATTCAGTTTCTATTTCCATGCTAAGGCTCCAAGTTGGGTGCGTGGGGCTGGTTGGGGTTCTGCTTCTGCCCAGGCCTCCACCCACTTACAAATATAGATAACATCACCATTGGTCATGTTCAAAAGGAGTCAGCCTCCTAGACTCCCAGCCTCCTGGCCTCCCAGCCTCTCTCCCACCTCTAGGCCCAGGTCCAGGACAGGCTGGAAGCAGACAGCTCTCCCAGAAAACTTGTCTGATTTCTTCTGACTATGTCCCACTTCCGTCCTTCCCTCTCCACTGCAATTAGCTTAGAGTTCAGTGTATTCTCTTCTCAGCATGCTTTGATAGGAAGAGTTTGGGGTTAAGGGATAAAGTGTTACAGACATACCCCCATATACATGCATGCATGAGTACATACATATACATATGTGTACCTATGTGTATATATATATATGGTTGTACACATATGTGCTTGTATGTGTGTTGTGTAAGACGGGGGTAAATCCAGAGTCTATATATGCTAAACACACATACAGAGAGAGGTCATAGACATTGAATACATATGTGTACTGCTCTAAACAAGGTCTGCATTGGATGGCAAAAAGCTTGACTTACCCTCTGGGACACTTTGGTCTGTTTTGATTCTTCCATAAACTGATATCATTAGAAGGGGGCTCATAACCATGATTTTGCTCAGGATCATAATATGTTCATAGTCTTGTGTTTGATTTGGAAAAGAGACAGATGGCAAAGTTCTTGGTTTAGAAGTAGGTAAAGTTGTAGAGTGAGAACATACTGGTTTCGTGTAATAGAGTAAAAGATGGGGGGCTGGTGGAACAGAGAGAGCAGAACAAGAAGGGAAGAGGACACTGGACATGTTGGAGTTTACTTCCTCTGCATAGAGAGGATGCAGGTCTTTCTGTTAACAAGGACACTCAAATAGTCTTCCTGAGAATGTCTGCCAATGAAGGAATAGATGCCTCACTGTCCCCTCCAAATAGGCATGTGGAGAGAAGTGGGGACCAGCATTAGAATTAACAGAACCAAGAGAAAATACTGCATTTTGGATTGTTGTTAGTGTAAGAAAGTTTCAACTCTTCCCACTTTTTGTGGGGCTCTAAAACTTCTGAGAGCTGCTTAATGCCCTTGTGGGTCTCACAGCCTCTCAGGGGATAGAGTGAGCTAAGGTTCATTGGAGAAGAAGATACTGTTGCTCCTTCTCCTATCTCCCTGTCCAGGGGAACCTCTTTGGCTCCCAAGAGGCACTCTGTCTTTTGAGCATTCAGTGTTGTCCAGGAGCTCCATTTGTACTGTGACTGAGAGAAGCCACTTTTATAAAACTGTTTTGAAGATCGTAAAGGCTTGTTTTGTAGGTTGTGTTTTTGAGGAAGCAGAACCAAATAGTTGAACAAAGAACAATCGACTTATGGGAATCTTCTGCTTTTGTCCAAGGCAGATGTAAAGTGTCCCCAACACATGATTTTTCAGGGAAAGCAAGTTTAGATTGGCTGAGGACAGAAAGACAGCAATGGTAGAAGTACTAACTCTGGCCTTTCGCTGTTGCCAAAATTCTATATGAGCCGACATTCGTTAATTGCCTTTATCGGTTATTCTTTGACTAGCCCTCGGTGGACGGTGTGTGGTACAGCACGTCAGAAGTAAGAGCAGCCACATGAAAGGTCTCATTGTTGGGGGGGTTAAACACACAGGCACCCCTCCCCCACTGTTTAAGCATAATGTCAACAGAATTATAATTATGATTGTCCCAGCAAGAAAATGATGGAAAGTAAATACTAGGAGCGATTCGCCTAATGAAGGAATTTCGCTGGAAAGTTTAGAATTTCATTGAAAAACAATGCCGTTTCAGATCTCCAGGGAGTCAGCTATAGAACAGAAATGAAGATGCATTTAAGGGAAAATCTCCTTGCTTAGCTTCCTTACCAACAATCTCGTCTCCCCTCCCCCTCCCAGCCCCTCACCCCCTGCTGAATATATCAGCAAGAGGATCTTTCTCATGAGTCATCTTTGGGACAAATTTAGAATATTGCTTTTCCTTTATTTACTATCTTTGCCTTTTCCTTAATTCAGAGCATTACAGACAGAAGGCTCTGAAAAGCTGAGTTTCTTTCAACAGTCACACTTAGACACATACACACACACACATATAAAGTGAAGGGTAGAGATGAAAGTAGCAATCAGTCGGATGTCCCCTACTGAGAGGGGACCAGTTTGCATAGTATTTCAGGCCAGAGTGGTTTGGTTTGCTTGGTCTAAATTATCTAATCATAGCCCGAAGTCTATTCTGACCTCGGAGGCCAGAGACCCAGTTGTGGATAGGCCAGCCTTCTAAAATCTCCTTCCGCTCGAAGCTAAGTATCTACTGCTAACAATTATGAGAAACAAAATTTTGTTTTTCTCACCAATGATTTGTTAAAACCAGGAGTCTGGCTTCTAATTTTGACGAAGGATTCTGTGCATTTCCATCCATCTGAAAGCTCTGGGCGAGCTGATGGTTTGGAAAACCAAACTTGGGTTTCTAGAAGAAAAAAAAAAATGCAGGAAATGGCCAAAGTGGAGACTCATGCTTCATGCTGATGTTTCTTCTCTTGCCAGATTTCCAAAGTGTAAGGGGACCCGAATTAATGGGTCTGTTTGAACCATCAGCTAGATCTCTCCCAACAGGAAAATTCCAAAGGTTTGGGGGGAGTGTGTGTGTGTGTGTGTGTGTGTGTGTGTGTGTTGTGTGTGTGTATGAGTGTTAAATTGTTCTGAGAAAATCAGAGTTAGTAGAGCAGATATTCGTGCTACCTGGCCTTGCAGAGATGTAGGTGATTCATACATGTCCAGCACTGACAGGGTCTCTGGGTATGCTCCACATCATTAAAGAAAAACCTCCCGCTGGAATTTCACTCAAGTGGACCCAAAATGGGCATACTGAACTGGAGGCACTTCCTCAGCAGGCATCTCCACCCTCTCCCAAAATCACACCTGCAGAATTTCCTACCAAGGCCTGCCTTGACAGACAGGGTCCCTCTCACCATCACATCCCAAAGACCAGGGCCCTGACAGGGGATGGCTTTCAATGATTTCTTTTGGGAGAAAACATGGAAACGTAATAGGAGTCTGAAGTCGGTCAGGAATAAGATGAAGAATGAAAGGAGCAAACCCAAGAAGCAGAGTCAAAATATGAATGCTGCAGCTAGAAGTGATGAGGGAAGGCTGACCTGAGCTGGGGAGGGTTTCTTCTCTGCTCTGGCAACTTTGTCACTAGGAATAATAGACCTCGGTGGCCATATTGATACTGAAATCTGTCCACAGGCATTCTTGGGCCTCGAGCAAATGTAGCTACCAAAGGAAAAACAATCCCATGAGGGTGTTGATCCTCTCCTGTTGCAAAAAAGATCCTTCCCACCCTTTCTTAGGAAAAGACCCCTTTGGGAAAGATCACACAGGTGAAAAAATGTGGTTTCTTGTGCTTTGTATTCTGGAGAGGATTACCGGACTTCCTTTTTATTTAGCGATAGGGTGGCAGGGGAAGCTGGAATCAAAACTTCATTTAAAGTGGTGCTTTCTGAGCGTAAGGCTCCAACCCGTAATTTCAGTTAAAACTTAAATAAAAAATGAATTTAAAAGCACACATTTTAACAAAGTGGTTTTAAAGGTTTGGATTTTTCTGGTAGTTTTCTTTTCCCTTCCCCACTTCCTAGGCTTCATATTTATATGAATCATTTCTCACCACGAGATTCAAAAACAAAATGACAGCGACAACAACATTCTGGAATGTCTCTTTATGTGTGTGACTTGACCCAGGAATGGTTCCACAAGCTACAATATTAAAATTGTCCGCCTTCTCCCAGGGAGAAAGTCAGCAACTAAAGGGCCGATGCTGCTCCGTACTGCCCCGAAAGGCCGTGGCCTAGAGCTGGGGAAGGGGGCAGGAAGCAGAAATCCAGCCCTTTACCTTTGCCCTGATGGACTGGAAACAAGGAAGCAGGGGGAGGGGGACAAGTGGGAGGCCAGAGCTCAGTCCAAAAGCATCCAACCATTTTTTTTAAATCTTGTCCCGTTGAACAAATTATAGGATAAATGATGCTTTGACCCAACGTAGAAATGATGAAGCGCACCTGGGCCTCCAAGAGAAGCTTTCTTCTCCCCTTTGGATCTGCGTCCTTGGCCTGGATGCACTTTCATTCAGAATGTGGGGTGAAGGTGGGAAACAGGGTATCTGAAAAATGAGCTTTATTATTAAAGCTCACAGTCAGGAGAAGATCCCAGAAATCTGAGCATGGAAGTAGCCTCAGCACAACCATACTCCTAAAGGGAATGTTTACCAGATATTTGGAGAACGTTCACTCCCCAGAAAAGCCAGCTTTTGTTAGATCTCACGATACTTTGGGCATATGTTGACAAACAGGAGTGTGCACAGAAATGGCAAGGCCTAAAGGAATAAGAAGACCGAGTCAGTTGCTGTGTGTCAAACATCCTGAAGGTTTGGTATTTGGAGAAACGTGAAGCTGATCGGCGACAGGCCAACATGGATGTTTTCTTTCTCATGTTCATGGGAAGTCACAACTGGAGCCCAACGGGGGTCTCGCCAGTTTGTTACAAGCAGTAATTATATCAAAAGTAGGAAATCCAAGGCCTGGGAAGCTAGGGCTTCAGATAGCTCAATAGACTTGTGATGGGCTGGTCAGAAATAGGACAAAGGAAGATTTAATCTGCATCTCAGTCTCTTATCTAGGCAAGGGAAGGGGTGGTTTGGGGAAAGAAGCATTTTACCTTCATAAGCAGGCATGTGTGTGTGTGTGTGTGTGTGCACATGCAAAAGATGAGGGAAGGCTGACCTGATCTGGGGAGGGTTTCTTCTCCCCTCTGGCACCTTTGTCACTAGGAATAATGGACCTCGGTGGCCGTGTTGATACCAAAATCTGTCCACTGGCATTCTTGGGCCTCAAGCAAATGTAGCTACCAAAGGAAAAACAATCCCATGAGAGTGTTGGTCCTCTCCTGTTGCGAAAAAGATCCTTCCCACCCTTTCTTAGGAAAAGACCCTTTTGGGAAAGATCACACAGGTGAAAAAATGTGGTTTCTTATGCTTTGTATTCTGTGTGTGCAAGTGGGGTACCCTGGGCAAGAAAGGTGCATTTCCCCTCTATGACTTCTTTTCCTCTTCTTGTAGGGCTCTCCTTTGGATTTTAGATGACCTGTTAGCTTTAGTTCTCTCCTTCCTGTGTAGAACTATAATTTTCAGAAACAAGTCATTAGAAACAGAATCCGTCAGATGATGGTGATCTTTACTCCCCATTCTTCCTCTGCCCAATCCAATAGATAGTACACATCCCATCTCAGTTCTAGGACTTAATTTGGTGGTGGCTTTTGGATCAGAAATTTATGCTGACCTCAGTTGAGTTTCAAGCCAAGGTTGGACCTGGTTTCATGTCAAAGGGCAGGTGGCAGATTGTCCGAAGAGCTCGGTTAAGATGAGTATGCACAGAAGAGACACAGTACTAGTGTGGGCAGTTCACCACTGCCAATAGGCTGCTCAGTCAGTCGCTTCAGGACAAGCACCTGAAAATCATTTGCCAAAGCCTTGCTCTCACATGGCTTCTCCATCACTCTGTGCATGTGCATGCATGTGCATGTGTGTGCATGTGTGTGTGTGTGTGTGTGTGTGTGTTGGGGTGGGGGGTTCTGAGAAAATACCTTTTGCGTTGTCAATGCCATCTGCCTCATGCACATATTCATTGTGTTGTACTGATTATTGGGGTGGTGGGGCTGTCCCAGGAAAGGGTGATGCTGGATCTTTTATCCAAGTCCAGGCTGTGGATGGAGTTCTGTCTCACTAACTCTACAGAGGGTTAAGCCTCCTCTGAAGGAAGGGGGATGTCTTGTACAATAAACAAACTCCCTAAAAGAAAACATGGGGCGGCAGTTTATGGTCTATGATGCATGCTGCTTCCACAGTGGGCTTTTTGTGCACTCAGCTGTGATTGAGCATTCTCGGAGGCTGAAGGAAGGCTGCTCAGCAGCCGGTTCTCCCCTTTCCACAGGGAGATCGATGACTAGGAGCTTGACAAGCAGTCTCAAGACATTTGCTGAAGGCCATTGGGCTTGAAGGGTATGCAGAAGTGATCAGATAGCAGCAGCCAGGTGCCTCCTGCTCTCCGTCAGGGAAGTTGGGATGGGAAGGAGCCTGTTTCTGAGTTTGCCTACTCTCCCCACATTTGAAACCTCAGCTCAGGAAGAGGAAGGGAAGATGGTCATGAGCTCAGCTGGACTGGTGTTTATTGGGTCCCTTCCAGGAAACCTGTGTGAGCTGTGATGGAATTCCTGATAGGAGAGGTTGGTCCTATTGAGTGCCCCCAGAGAAAAAAGCTTGGATTTAAAAGAGAAAAGAAAAGTAAGAAGTATTAAATATAGGGGGAGGGGGAAAGGAATGGAAGGAAGGAAAGAAGGAAGGATGGACGGAAGGAAGGAAGGAAGGAAAGAAGGAAGGAAGAAGGGAGGGAAGAAAAAGAGGGAAGGAAGAAAGGAAGGAAGGAAGGAAGGAAGGAAGGAAGGAAGGAAGGAAGGAAGATTTTTCTTTTTGCATCGTTTTTTAACTTAATAAAATTCATTCAGAGACAAGATGGACAGGTATAAAATTCAGGATTCATTTTAAAAAGATAAATAACCCCTCAGCAATTTGCTTTGTACAGTGCATATGTGTTCTTTCTACTTTAAGATCAATAAGCTCTATGAACATGAAACTTTTTTCTGACTTGTAATATCAGTGAGATGAAGATGACTATTCTCTATCTAATGAAGCAGACCCAGGGTTTGTGTATCTGTCTGTCCACTCTTTGGGCCTTACTCCCTGTAGCCCTCCCACTCCCACCAACACCACTGATAACAGGAGCCTATGTTTACCTGGACTGACCAGGGTCCTCCTTTCTCAACAGTTTTTTAGCACCTGCTCTTATTTCTCACCCAAATCACACTTCCTTATTTCTGACATCATCATTATCTTAGCTGATGGGCTGCTACTGCTGTCATCTCCTGGATTCTATGGATCCAGACTCGAATAAATCCCATGAGAAGAAGAAAGATCCTATGTTCCTGTCACTGCAACATAAAGATGATAGGAGAAAACCTGGACCTATAATCTGGCAGATTTTGTTTTAATTAAATGTTTAAACTCATGGTCGATATTTAAAATGTTTATCAAAATACCTTTGCATGTGACAGAACAAAAATCAAAACACATATCAGCTCCAAGCTTCCATTTGATTACCTATAAAATCGGGATAACATGCTTAGTCTAGGCACCTACGTGGAGCAATGGAATCCCAGCCTGGAGTCAGGAAGACCCAAGTGCCTCAGATACTTACTAGCTATGTGACCCTGAATAAGTCACTTAGCCCTGTTTGCTTCAGTTTTCTCATCTGTAAAATGAGCTGAAGAAGGAAATGGCAAGCCACTCCAGTATTCCAAGCCCAGTGCTTTATCCACTGCCCCACCTAGCTGCCAGTATCTTTGCCAAGAAAGCCCCAAATGGGGTCACAAAGAGTTGGACACGACTGATGTGACTCAACAGCAACAACGATGCCCTTAATAGCAATCTGGATCAAATGAGATAATAATATCAAGTGTTTTTCAAATGAAAAAGCACCTTTTAAATATCAGCTGTTATTCATTTCCCATTTCCCTGTAGAGCTGTGGAGCAACTCACCAAAACAGTGGTATATCGCTTTTGGGAAACTAGAGAGAAGTGAAGGTAGGAAGAAACCTGGCAGCCATCCCCATAAAGGGTCTCTGGTTGGGAGGGAAGCTGCCAATTCTTCCATGGGATCACAGAATGTGACCTTGGAAAGACAATCTAGAGATCATAGAATCCGAGTCTTTACTTTTATAGATGGGGAGACTGAGGCCCAGAGAGGGCTCATTGATTTAAATGGACTCTCCGGGGCATCTTGTTCAAACCTTTCATTTTACAGATGAGCCAACTGAGGCACACTGATAGTAAGTGACTTGCCCAGGGTAACAAAGCTAATAAGGGTTTGAAGCAGAATTTTGACTCGGGTTCCCAGGCTTCCAGCCCTTCCTCTCTCTACTGCCTCTCTCTACTTGTGATATAGTCAATTGGGAGTCTGTGGCTTTGTGCTATTATCTTGTATTTCTTGACCAGATATAATGTTTTAATGCTATGCTATCTGTGCTATTAGGAGGGACTTAGGTTAGCAGAATCTTGAATATTTTCAAGGATTCAAAATTGTTTTTTCCAACTGGTTCTTAGCTGGCCTTCCAAGATATTGATGGATGAGACAATGAAGAATTTGCTCATTATTGTTTAATTAATCAAACTTGTTGCCAAAAAAATCCCTCCAGCCCCCACAATGATTTAGACCTTTTGATTCCTGAGGTCCCTGAGCAAGTATTTATTTCCACCATGTTGGATGATCCATGGACAGCCCTGGGGAGCTCTGATGCTTTGGCCTATTACTTACAATATGAAGTGGTTTATTCAGTGCTCCTCCATGGATCAGTTTGAAGATTGAACAGTTTGAGGAAATTCTGTGACTTCCAAGGATGACTTTGTTAAAAGATGAGAGATGGAGACAAAGAGTAGGAAGGAAAAGGAGGAAGGGAAGAAGGGAGGGGTTTAAGGAAGGCAGGAAAGGAGAAAGGGAGGGAGGGAGGAAACACCTACTACTGTCAAGCACAAAGACAAAAATGAAAAAATCTTTCCAGGAGTTTAGACTCTCTCTGGGGAGACAATGTGTATGCATATAAATATAAATTAAATACATACACAATCATAGGGGCACAGATTCAGAGCCAAAAGGACCTTGGGGGCCATCAAATCCAAGGTCTTCACTTTACCAATCAGCCCCAAATGAAGTTGGGCAAAATTAGGTAACTTGCCCAGGGTCACATAGCTACAAAACACCAGTTCTGTTTGTTTTTTGGGAGGAGAGGGTAGGAGAAGAGAGCAGGGGGATGGGGGATGACAGGGAAGAGAAAAGGTTTCATGCAGGGGGCAATAAATGAACTGAGGTTCTAAGGAAGGTGGGGGTTCTGAGACCTGGGGAAGAGGGAGAGAGAGAGGGAGAAAGGACAGAGGAGGAAGAATGAACATATCCTCTCCAGTGGGGTCTGTAGTCATCAGCATGAGCATAATTAGAACTATATCTTTGGTAACTGATGTTAATGTCTTTAAAACTGCTGTAAACACCAAACAGCTACACAGTGAGTCTTTCGCTTGTTCTGACTTGATTTTTAATTGAATTTTATTCTTAATAGGTTAACAATAATCTATTTTGCCTCCCTTCCATCTTACCCCCGCCATTAGAAAAGAAAGAAAAAAAAAGAAAAATTCTTGTAACCACACTTGAGCAAAACAAAGTCTTACATTGACCCCCAAGTCTCTCATTCTGTGCCTGAGCCCATCCCATTCCTGTTGGGGTGTGAGCAGTATGCTTCAGCAACAGCCCACTGAAATGGTCTTTGGTCATTGCATGGCCAACTTCATTTTCAAACACTTTGTTGCTTGTCACACCATATTCCTTCACCCCAGAAGAGAGACAGACTGAAAAGACACCAGTCAAGACAGACTTTTGAAACAATTTTTAAAAAATAGAAGATGGCATTTATTTTGTTATCCAAACCTGTCATTTCATTAGTAGGGCAAGGGGAAAACTCCCAGTATGGAAAATCCGTCTACCCACATTGGTTGGCAGTTCATCATCACCCTATAGAGAATTGTCTGGGAACAGGCTAAGTGACATGCCTTGGTCATAAGGAAGAGCATGTAATTATGAAATAATGTGGTATAGACTGAATTCTGTAGGGTTTTGGAGAACGGAAATAGCCCTGAGGTCTAGGAGATATAGATGCTACTTGGCATTCTTATACCATTGGCAGATAAGGCAAAGGAGAGGAGGAGTGGTGGACATAATTCATTGGGTGCCAGAGAAAGATTCCAAAAGGATTTTGACAGTCTAATAAAGGACTAAATTAATAAGATGAAGTTTGATGAGAATTAATGTAAAGAGTTATACTTGGGCTCCAAAAAACAATTACAAGAGGACATGATGAAGGAAGAATGGCAAGAGAGCAATTTGGGGGGAAAAGATCTGGGGGGTTAGTGGCCCACAAGCTCAAGATTAGTCACCAACATGGAATGGCAGCTCCTGAACCTTCCTATGCTGTGCTAAGGGAGGAACATATTACATCTGAATCTAGGGAAGCTGATCCAAATCATCCTGCTACATTGCACCCTGATCAGACCTCGTCTGGGAGGTGGTTGGCAGCTAAAGGCACCAGATTTTATGAAGAGCATTGGCAAGCTTGCAAGGATGGTGAAAGAAAAGAAAATCAAGAGGACTGATGGAAGAAACTGGGGCAGAGAATTCTTATTGGCCATCTTCAAGTACTTAAGGGGGTGTCATGGAGAAGAGGGAATGGACGTCTTCAGCTTGACCTCATCAGGCAGGACTTGTACCAATGGATGGAAACCTGCAGAGAGAGAGATTTCATGTGCTTGTAAGGAAAATCTTTCTACCAAAGAGAACTTTGGAGAAGTAGCTTGGGCAGCTTCAGAATGGAGTGGGTTTTCCCCTGCTGGAGGTCTTCAGTCAAAGGCTGGCTGACCATCATCGGCCATGTTGAAGGGGGGAATTCTTGGTCAGCTATAGGTTTGGATAAGATGGCTTTTGAGATACCTCAAGGTTCTGATCTCTGATTCTGTGACAGTTTTATGGAGAATGGGGGCCTTGAATTGGACTTTGGATAAAGGCTAGGGTGCAGATGGACAGAGCAGAGAACAGAGGGGATTCCCCATAAGGAAAACAAAATCCCTATGGGAGGAATTGCACATATGAGCACAATAGGACTGACTGTCATGTGGAACAGAGGAGCCTGGGGCAGCATCTGCCCCCACCTTGCACATCACCACACTTGTCTGAGAA